>NW_015170302.1:699629-756974 GCF_001447785.1 Gekko japonicus | reverse complement strand
CCACCCGCCCACCCACTCACCCTACCTTTCTAGGGGCCCATTGTCTCCGGTCTCCGGCCACAATGGGCTTTGCTCCCTAGTAAAGAATATAAAAGAGAGCTCTAAAGCAAGTCTTAGATTCAAACAAAGACTGAGGCTATAAAGTGCTTGCTTCAGTATCTCAAAAAGGCAACTATATGAAGGTTTCAGTAATGTGTGCATATTTTTAAATTCACGGAGCAATTAACGAATTAAAAGCCAGATAATGAATCAAATCAAATTCTGGTTGAGGGTCTTATTGAAATGCTCAAAAGTGATGTCTTCTGTGTGGTGCTGTTACGAGACTGCACAAACGAACTTTCAAAAACAGTGACTGAATTCTGTGTTTCAATTACCATTGTAGTTTTGACCCCCCTGGCCCCATGTCTGCTGGAATGTCATGCGAAGTCGGTGTGACCTTTAAACCAATGGTAAGAATGATACAGACCATGAAGGAACGGCATTTGCAAAAACTTTATGATAGCAAAAGGGAATTAAACGGACAAGGGACAAAAAGCTGAGATGCTTATCAGTGCAGAGTTGCTGCTCTGTTTTGTAACAGTACCTGTGATTGAGTCAACATCCCAAAGTGTACCTGGAAATGAGAGAAAAAATTGCATCCCAAACAAAGGCCTAGTAAAGACAATTACTGCTCAGTATTATAGCATTGGAAAAAGTGCAGAAAAGGGCAACTAGAATGATAAAAGGGTTGGAACACTTTCCCTGTGAAGAAAGGTTAAAGTACTTGGGGCTCTTTATCTTGGAGAAACAACGGCTGAGGAGTGACATGATTGAGATTTATAAGATTATGCATGGGATAGAGCAGGCTGAGAAAGAAGTGCTTTTCTCCCTTTCTCACAATACAAGAACTCGAGGGCACTCAATGCAATTGCTGAGCAGTCGGATTAGAACAGATAAAAGGAAGTCCTTCTTCACCCAAAGAGTGATTAACACATGGAATTCACTGCCACAGGAGGTGGTGGCAGCTACAAGCATGGACAGCTTCAAGAGGGAATTAGATAAGTATATGGAGCAGAAGTTCATCAGTGGCTATTAGCCACAAGGTGTAGAGAGGAACTCTCAGTCTGGGGCAAGGGATGCTCTGTCTTCTTGGTGCTTGGGGGGGGGGGCAACAGTGGGAGGGCTTCTGGTGTCCTGGCCCCACTGCTGGACCTCCTGATGGCACCAGGTATTTTTGGCAACTGTGTGACAGAGTGTTGGACTCGATGGCCATTGGCCTGATCCAACATTGGCTTCTCTTATGTTTGTTCTTATGTGATGCTCATCCAGCTGTGGAGGTATGCCCATGTTCACTTGAAGTTAACATGGGATGAGTTGCTCCAGGCCAAGCACATCTCGAACCAGGAATGCTGGCAGCAGTGCCTGGGCACTTTGCCCCATGTTACCCCAGGGCAGCTTTCAAGTGGATGGTATGGCTGGCTTGATCTCACTGCTGATATCCAGAGGGGTAGACTACAGTGTCCAGCCCAGCAGAATCAAATAACTTGAGGAGCCAATAGGGTCCCACCTGGCTCTGTCCTGCCTCCTCAGTTTGAGCACCTATTCAGTCTAGTCTTGAGCTGTTCACACTCTTGATGGCTTGAATCCCTGCAGGCCTGGCTGCAGCTGCCAGCACTGAAACTAAGTGCAGAAGCCTGATTCATGAAAGCTTTCTCTGTTTTGGGGAGGGGCATTCAGAATAGCATGAACTGGGAAGCCTCTGTGTCACATATTTAAGGTGAGGCTGAGACCACAGCTATACACGTTCTGGGGACCTCTGTGTTGGACTACTTAACATACTCTCTGTGGGACTGCCCTTGAAACGTGGTTGGAAGCTACAGCTGGTGCAGAAGGCAGCTACCTAGTTAGCCTCACGGAACATGTAACCAGGCCTTGAAACATCATTAGTGGCTCCCAACAGTTTTCCACACTGGTATTGACCTTGAAACAGCCTGGGGCAGCAATACCTCAAGAACTACCTCCTCCATATGAGCCTACCATTTTGCACCACTTAGGGATTTATGGTTTTGGCATACCTGTCGTAACCCCAGAGCATGGTCTGAAGGCACTTGATACAGCTGAATCTTGCGGAATCTAACCAGGTCTGGATCAGGACAGCCCCACCTAAGTACCCCGTCTAGACTTTTTTTTTTTTTTAAATAGAGGTAGGATATAAACGAAATTAAACTTATTGGGGGGAAATCACAACAGATTCTTCACCGCTGCTCTCTCCACCTTTTAGATAAACGAAGATCTCGAAGGAGAAGTCGCCTTTTTATCTCACATTGGCTCCTTTTCAATCCCGTTAAAATGTTCAACCAAGAAATGTGTGGTAAGTCCTGTTCTTATCTTCCAGTCTTTGGGTGAGGCAACTCCTGTGTCAGGATACAGAAACCAAAATGGAGTGTCAGTGGGAGAAGAGGCTTACCATTTTTTTTAAATCTGTGAGTCATCAATAGCTGAAGAATCAAGTTAACAAGAAATCGGAGGATACCATGCTTGTGTGAACTGGCACATAGTGTCCTATTCCTGACTATTCCTTTCAGCCTGCAAGGGTGGCTAAGAGTCGTGGCCTGGCTGTCGGTGAGCAGGAAAGGAGCTGTCCAGCAGCACCAGCAAAGGTGGCAAAAGTCTGTGGCCTGGAAGCTGAGGGCTGAGCTGTCCAGTTGGTGTCCCAGCACTAGAAAGCAGGCACCTTGGTCTGTAAGAATGTTGCACCATCTACCCCAAGACAGAGACTGGGGTTTGCTGTGCTGTTTGGTGTAGTGGTTAGGAGCGCGGACTCTAATCTGGGAGAACCGGGTTTGAATCCCAACTCTTCCACATGCAGCTGCTGGTGTGACCTTGGGTCAGTCATAAGTCCCTTCAGAGCTGTTCTCTCAAGGGCAGTTCTCAAAAGAGCTCTCTCAGCCCCACCTACCTTACAGGATGTCTGTTGTGGAGAGGGGGAGGGAAAGGAGATTGAAAGCCGCTCTGAGAGAAGGGCGGGGTATAAATCCAATCCAATCCCTTCTCCTCCTCCTCTTCTTCTTCTCCTCCTCCTCCCCCTCCTCATTGTCCAACCCTTCCTGACACACTAATGGAGCTCTAATCCTGACAAAGCCCTCTGCTCCCCAGTGTGTGTGGAGAGATCCTCATCTGGTTCCGGGTGTGCAGTTTGGGTGGGTCCTATAATACAGCACCGGACTATTCTTGAAGGGAATCGGTCCTGATTATATAGCACAATACTGGTGCCCAGGCCCCAGCGTAGCCGCGAGAACACAGGGTGTTTCTCTTGCATTCCAGTCCTCAATATTGTCCCGGCTATTTCTTTTTAAAGATTACCAGACACCAGTCCTACAAAAAAGGCATGTAGGTGGTTTCATTTAAAAGTGCACTTGAGCGTAATGCTAGAAGAGAGCACATTCAGAGAATTGTGCCTAAAATTAGCTGTGCAACTGCGAAAAAACAACAGCATCATCTTAATCTCTTCATCAGTGGACAATAAAAGTTTATGAACCGTTTTTGCTTATCCATTGTTATCAGCCTTTGGAGAATTTCTCAAGCCAGATATTCAAAGAAGGAGCTAGAGTGCATTCATTTGTTAAGCTGCTACATACACAGTTCCACCAAGGACAGTAACTACATGAAGTATTGACAAGGATAGTCGGCAAGGAGAGTGTCTACCTGAAATAGCTAGATAAGGGCGTCTGGTGGAGGAGGGAGAATGTGGATTGGGGTCGCAGTGCTGTTTCCTGCCATGGGCTGTTTCCCCTATTGAAAATCCCCCCCCTTGCTTTAAGCACCTGCAAGGGTGGGGTGGGGGCATAATGTTGGCACCTGTCGTATAGAACTGCAGCTACATTGTGGGAGATGTGGTATGGTGGACCGTTCCTCTTGGGCATGGGGGGGGGATCTTCTGCAACCCCAACCTTTGGGGCACAGGACTTAATAGAGCCAGCATTCTTGATCCTCCTGATTCCCAGGCGCTAAGATCTCTGCCAAAACTACGGGCACTGTCTTTCTGGGATGGAGCCTGTTGAGCTTTAAACTCTGTACAATGTTCCCTTCTCCTGTGAGGTGGAGGGCTGCATCACTATAGAGGAGGGTTACAGCTTTTGTCCTTGCCAGTTTGGTGTAGTGGTTAGGAGTGCGGACTCTCATCTGGGAAAACCAGGTTTGATTCCCCCACTCCTTCACATGCAGCTGCTGGGTGACCTTGGGCAAGCCACAGTTCTCTCAGAGTTGTTCTCTCAAGAGCAGTTCTTAACGAGCTCTCTCAGCCCCTCCTACCTCCCAGGGTGTCTGTTGGGGGGGAGAGGAAGGGAAGGCGATTGTAAGCCGCTCTGAGACTCCAAGTGAAGGGCGGGGTATAAATTCAATCTCCTCCTCCTCCTCCTCCTCCTCTTCTTCTTCCTCCCTTTCTCTCTGTTCTGCAGCTACAGTGGCTCTGAGCAACTGTCCTAGTGACACTGTCTGGTGCACTCCTCTTTCCTCCTTATGAGAGCCAGGTTGGTGTAGTGGTTAAGTGCGCGGACTCTAATCTGGGAGAACCGGGTTTGATTCCCCACTCCTCCACTTGCACCTGCTGGATGACCTTGGGCAAGCCATACATCTGTCTGAGCTATTCTTGAAAAAGAGCAGTTTCTGTCAGAGCTCTCTCAGCCCCACCTACTTCACCTGGTGTCTGTTGTAGGGAGGGGAAGGGAAAGGAGTTTGTAAGCTGCTCTGAGACTCCTTTGGGTAGAGAAGGGCAGGGTATAAATCCAATCTCCTCCTCCTCCTCTTCTTCTTCCTTATGTCAATCTTACTCAGTCACTCCACTGGGTTGGGTTGGTCAAGTGGTCCAGTTTCCATAGGGAGGGGGAGGACCTGATGGGACCGGAGGCAGTTACATATATCAAGGCTGGCAGGCTTATTCAGTGGTCTGCACTGCAAACCCTGGTCTGCCTTGCTGCAGAGGTGCTTCCCTTCTGACCCACTGAGAAGCCTTTCCTTGTCCCTATCCCCAGCTTGCCAAGGGATGAGTTATTCCACTAAATGTTTTGGACCCACCATCCCACTACGTTAGCACAAGCAGATGGCAGAGCGGATGGGACCGCTGGGGAGACTTCTGCTTGAGAGCCGTCTTCGGTTTGTTGGGGCTTCCTTCCCGTACCGAGGATGTTTCTTCGAATCATTTTTTTTTTGTTCCTTCACTGTCAAATAAACCGTGACACATTCCCAGAGCTTGGCACAAACAGCTTCTTGCCAGCGTTCCATAGCAATGAACATCGCCAAGTTCAGAAATGTGCCCCCTTGACTTGGCAGCCAATCGCCAGGAAATGAATTGCTTAATAAATCAGCTCCTTGGATCCCTTGTTTGTCACTAAATGTCAGACTTAGCAGTACAACAAACACATCCAAATATCAAAACAGCTAAATTCATGAAAATAGTTAATCACCCAGTCCTCAGAAGTCCTGCACCGAAGTAGAGATCAAGAGTTGGTGGATTGGAGAGCGAGATGCTGACTCCTGTATCACCAGTTTAGTAAAATGTGCCATTTAAATGTACCATAGAAAGTGCTATCCTGTCACATCCCATGTTCTTCAGGTGGTACAGGGAAGAGAACACGAATTTAGGTCCACAGGGACTGCGGCTCAGTGGCAGAACACACATGAACACATGAAGCTGCCTTCTACTAAATCAGACCCCTGGTCCGTCAAAGTCAGTATTGTCTACTCAGACCGGCAGTGGCTCTCCAGGGTCTCAGGTGGAAGTCTTTCTCGTCACCTCCTACCTGATCCTTTTAACTGGAGATGTCTGGGATTGAACCTGGGACCTTCTGCATGCCAAGCGGATACTCTGCCACTGAGCCACAGCCCCCACTTTGCATGTTTGAAAGTGAGGGTGAGTCCCTGGCATCTCAGTGAAAGGATCCTTGGTAGCACGTGCTGGGAAAGGCCTTTCTGTACCTGAGACCCTAGAGAGCTGCTGCCAGTCACAGTTGTTGTTGTTGTTGTTCAGTTGCACAGTCGAGTCCGACTCTTCGCGACCCCATGGACCAGATCACGCCAGGCCCTCCGGTCTTCCGTTGTCCTCTGAACTTTGCTCAACTTCATGTTCGTTGCATCTATGACACTGTCTAACCATCTCATCCTTTGCCGTCCCCGTCTTCTTTGACCTTCAATCTTTCCCAGCATCAGGGTCTTCTCCAGTGAGGGCTCCCTTCTCCTTTGGTGGCCAAAGTATTTAAGCTTCAGTTTCATTATCTGGCCTTCCAGGGAACAGTCAGGGTTGATTTCTTTTAGGATTGACTGATTTGATCTTCTTGCAGTCCAAGGGACTCTCAAGAGTCTTCTCCAGTCACTGTCTTCAAAAGAATCTATTCTTCGGCGCTCGGCCTTCCTTATAGTCCAACTCTCGCAGCCATACATGACTACTGGGAATACCATTGCTTGGACCATGCGTATAACCATCTCATCCTTTGCCGTCCCCGTCTTCTTTGACCTTCAATCTTTCCCAGCATCAGGGTCTTCTCCAGTGAGTGCTCCCTTCTCATTTGGTGGCCAAAGTATTTGAGCTTCAGTTTCATTATCTGGCCTTCCAGGGAACAGTCAGGGTTGATTTCTTTTAGGATTGACTGATTTGATCTTCTTGCAGTCCAAGGGACTCTCAAGAGTCTTCTCCAGTCACAGTCTTCTTCTGCCAGTCACAGTAGACAGTACAAAAACTAGATCTTCTAGTAGATAGTACTAAACTAGATCTTCTGCCAGTCACAGTAGATAGTACTAAACTAGATTAACTGTGGTGGCCTATGTGTAAGACGGCTTCATCTCCTCAATTGTGGAATGTATGAGTAATAATTTAAGAACAATCTGTCACACTCTGGAGGGATTCCATGCCACACCCCAGGGTCTGACAGTGGTCAGGTTTTGGACCATCCTTCTGATGGGGCCCAAGAGGAGTTATTTACTTAATAAAACATTTATATCCTGCCTTTCCTTGTCGCACAAGGCAGCTTACGAATCACAATTAAAACACTGCAATTCAAAACCAGTAGAATAGACCCACAGATATTCCTTCCCCCCTAAGAGATGCCTGCAGTTGAGACACCCCTCCCCAGTTAAATACCCTGGCAAATCAAATAGCCTTGCAGCACCTCCTGAAGACTGCGAACCACGTTTTCCTCACCTCCTCAGGGAGCCCATTCTACCGAGTGGGAGCAGCAATGGAAAAGGAGCAAGCTCTGGCTGATGTCAGGTGGGCCACCTTAAGTGGGGGGGGGGTGGCCAACAGATAATGGCCCGAAGACCATAACTGATGGTCCTTTGGCCATGTGGGTCCTAAGCCACAAAGGGCTTTAGAGGCCATAACCAGCATCCCGAACTGGACTCGGGAACAAACTGGCAGCCAGTGTTAGCGGCAGCTCCCAGATTGTCTGCAAGGGTGGCCCAACGTAGAGTGCATTACACAAATCGATCTGTGAGGTTAAGAAAACATGGATCTGCATGGCCCAATTGGCTGAGCCTAAGACAGGAGAGAGTTGACGAGCCAGATGCAGCAGACAGAAGGCACTCTTGGCTACTATGTCGCTCTGTACTTCAAACAGTACGGCTGGGTCCATGGGCGCCCCCAAGCTTTTAGCCTGCCGTGCGAAAGAGGCATCCATCCAAGACCGATGGACCCAATGCCTCTAAAACCTGGCCTTCCTGACCAGGATCACACCTCTGCGTTGTCTGATCTAGGGCAGATGTAATCCAGACCAAGCAGACAAGAGATCAAGTTCTAAAAGTAGTGGCTGGAGTTCTGTAAGGCACAGAGAGCTCGTGGGCCAGCGTGAGGTTGAGTTCTGAAGGCAGCAGTGCTGTAAATAGCAGGTGCTTAGCTAGGAAGGGCCTTTCCCAGAACAACAAGTTGCCAAGACTGAAGATCCTCTGAGGCTGAGGCCTCAGGGCCCAGGAGCGTAAGATCAGTCCTTTAACAATGTCCGATGGGAGTTCTAGCTCAAGACTTGCCCACCCCAGCAGCATTGTTAGGAAGCAGAATGGGGCACATGTCTTCTTACTTGGCAAGTAAAAGGGCAGGCTTATGAATATTTTAAATAAATACCCCCCACACTATACCAGTGCTTCCCCCTGCCCCCGCCGCTTTTGTATATACTTTCAATTTGTACCCCGCTCACCCCCGAAGGGCTCTGAGTGGCTTACACGGTGCATGGTGCAGAGACCTATGCAGAAACCCTAACTATGGCCACAGTACGTCTGGGGTGGGGGGAGCCCTACCAGGTACCCTCCCGGCTCCGATCATTCGTTTATCCGGCAAGTGGGCGACTTCTTCCAGTTCTCTCCGGTGCGGCTTCCGCAGCCTCCGCTGTTCTTTTGGCTCTCTGGCGACACCTCTCGGGGGCTGTTGGTTATGGGCCCTGGTGCGCAGCCGCGGTAGGCGTCACAACGTCCTTACGGCTCCGGACGTCCTCCTGCTGGCCACGTCATCAGCTGCCGAGCCAACCGCCTCCTTGGGATGTCGCTGCCTCTTCATCTCCGTGCTGGCCGCCGCCGTGTTGCCGCCGCTTCTCGATTCCTCGCTCGGCTGGAGCCCAATTTCGAGGGAGGGGTACCGCCCTGTCCTCCTATGGACAAGTACCCATTTACCTAATTGCCCCGAGGGGCTTTCGGACTGCTGGGTTGGCAGGAGCTGGGGCAAGGGTCGGGAGCTCACCCCGACCACGGTGGTATTCGAACCGCTGTTACAGCAGTTCGAGATGACTATTTCTACAGGCATCTAACTGCGCCACCGCCACCGCCTTTTTTGCGGTGTAGATATAAAACCTACCTCGGCTAGAATGGCTGTCTTATTTTAAATCTGCTTTCTTTTGTTCTCCCCACACACACGCACACACACCACCATTCACACATGCCCAGAAGTGGTGCCAGAGAGATCCCGTGTCTTCCGTGGGTGTGTCACTCTGCGGCATTGTCTTTTGAAGTGACAGTAAGGGCCGTCTTGTGCTTGTAACTGTCGATGTTCATTTATCTGATGTTGCCACCTATCTAGGGCAGTGATAATTATGGGTTTTTTTCCCTTCTTACAGCTGGCACTAGATAAAGAGCTCATTGACTTCGGCACTCATGTGGTGGGAGAGACAATTTCACGGACCATCACCTTGACGAACAGCGGGGCCTTGGCAACGCGGTTCCAGCTCTGCAGATCAGCCGGCTCGGGTGCCGCGCGCATGGTGATATCACCCCCTTCCTTCGAGAGAGCGGTTAGTCTGAGGACATATAGATATCAGATGGTCTCAGGAACCTCAAACTGCACAGATCAGCAGATTTTAAAGCAGCCTTTGTTAATCAGTAGGTGCTCCTTCCCAGAGGGAACCATATGGCCATGGCATCTGAGTGGAACCTCCCAGGTTGGAGGCAGGATGAATATGGGTTGCTTCAGGCAAAAATGGAAGAGGAGTGTTTGGAGGCATCCACAAAGCATCTTTGCCTGCTGTTGCAAAGGGGATACTGGACTAGACAGCCCCTTGGTCTGATCCAGCAGGGTTCCCCTTATGTTCTCATGCATGGAAGAAGGAGTTGTTTCCTGTAGAGCTTGTGGGTCAAAATCTTCTCTGTTAGCCAGTTTGGTGTAGTGGTTAAGTGTGCAGACTCTAATCTGGGGGAACCAGGTTTGATTCCCCACTCCTCCACTTGCAGCTGCTGGATGGCCTTGGGCCAATCACAAGTTCTCTCAGAGCTGTTCTCTCAAGGACAGTTCTGGAAAGAGCTCTCTCAGCTCCACCTACCTCACAGGGTGTCTGTTGTGGGGAGGGGGAGGGGAAGGAGTTTGTAAGCTGCTCTGAGACTCCGAGTGAAGTCTCTTCTTCTTCTTCTTAAAGGAATAAGTGACACACACCTTTGGTTGGGCAAATGGTGATAATTGGAAATTTTATTCATTTTTCTTGATTTACAAAATTTGTATCCCGCTTTTCTGCCCTCGCAAGGGCCATCGTGGCACCTAATAATTTAAAACATACATTATAACATTTTAAGCAACCCCCCCCCAACACACATCATCCAAACAACTGAAAACAGAGTTAAAGTACATATGAAATATAAAATAACAATTAAAACACTGGTCAAGAACAAAAAAGTCTTCACCCACTGGCGGAAGATGGCAACAGAAGGGTACCGACAAATCTCTGTGAGGAGAGAGTTCCAGAGCCTTGGTGCTGTGATCGAGAAGGACCGAGTTGCCACCTGCCTAACCTCAGAAGGCAGGGGTACCCAAAGGAGGGCCTCCAAAGATCGCCATAGTGGTCAGCAGTGTTCCCCTTAAGCTGAGCTAGTGTGAGCTAGCTCACAGTTTTTTAGCCTCTGGCTCACACTTTTTTGTCTTAGCTCAGGAAGGAAGGCTCCAGAGCAAACTAATTTATGCGGCAGCCAAATTGCTCGCTCACACCTTTAATGCCAGTAGCTCACAAAGTAGGATTTTTGCTCACAAGATTCCACAGCTTAGAGGGAGCATTGGTGGTCAGGTAGGTTTATAGTTGTTCTTTGGTCCCAGTCTGAAAAGTTATAATCAAAATCCCATCAAATTCAGTGCTGAAATTCACCCTGACATCGATGGTCCAGGCAAACCCAGTCTCATCAGATCTTGGAAGCCAAGCAGGGCCGACCCTGGCAAGTATTTGGATGGGAGACCTCCAGAGAATACCAGGGCTGGGAGCCCTGAGGCAGGCTATCAAGCCACTTAATCTTGCCTTGGAAAGCAATATTCTATATTTGGGGACCATCAAAGATTTACAGTAAGAGGGCAAAGATTCTGGAATCGGAAGACCTAAATAATACAAAGAACAGACCCGTCGAGCTCGGCAACTTGTACTCCATTTATCTAAGTGTAAAACACTAGATTTAATTTGTTTCCGCACAGAAGGGTGGTCTACTTGATTGAAAAATTCAGGGGTGAATCCTAAACTTTGTAATCTGCCATCAACCAATTTCAGCCACAAACTTCGAAAACTGTCCTTAGCTAAAAGGTGCAAATAACATCCCTCTAGGGAATAGAGTATTTTTGGCCTAAAGAAAAAAGTTGCCATCCAAGCCTTTGTTTCTAAGGACTGCTCAGCAAATTCCACATAAATAGCTGGACCAGACACACATGAGAGGAGATTAGACAGAGAACGAAGAAAAGAAGTTAAACAGGAGTCTAACTTGTCGCTGACCCTAGTAATAAACAAAGGAGCACCATAGAGTAATGGGGAAACCACTTTTGCATGACAAGCACGAATGGCAGCAGGCAAAAAGTTACCGCCCGTAGTCCGGACGATTTTTAAGAGGGCAGATGAATGTATTGATGCCAGCTTCTTAGCGGCAGTAATATGAGTTTTCCAGGACAAATTATAAGGAAAAAGCACACCCAAGTAACTAAAGGAATTAACCTGTTCGATCGACTGGCCGTTTATTAACCAAGAAAAACGGCGAGGCGGTACACCTTTAGAAAAAACAACGACTTTGGTTTTGGGGTAGTTTATGCCCAGTCGCTCCTGAGAGCAGTAAAATGCAAAAGCGTTCATCAAACGTTTCAGCCTAACATATGACCGAGATATCAACACAGCATTGTCGGCATAAAAAAAAAATTGATATAGGTTTTTGAGACAGGTGGGGAAGATGGAAGGATTCACCAGAAAGGTGATTTTCAATGTCGTTAATATAGAGGTTAAATAAATAAGGCACTAATAGGCAGCCCTAATGAACACCTCTATTAATTTTAATCATTTTAGACAGTTGGCCTTTACTCCCACACCTCACCTGTGCGGTGTCGTTTTGGTAAAACTTGTGAGTTAGCCAAGTAGGCAACGATCCATATTGCAAGCTTTCCCCACAATCTGGCACCAGGAATTGCATCAAAAGCCGTAAGGACTTGTTTCTCTAAGAGCCAAGACCTCTAGATCCAGTTCTGCCAAGCATTGTGAAAACAACAGATTCCCATTCAAATGCAGAATTTCTAGAACTGCTGGTACAATAAAGTGCATCTTTGCTTTCGTTATTTTTGCACATATGGAGTCCATGTCTTGGAGACCTTTGCTGATTGATGGGGAGAAGTACATCTCTTGGTTAACTCTGGGTTTTATCTCATGAAAACCGGAAATGAATAGGGATTCCTCTCTAGGCAACACTTCACAGTAATTCAGATGGAAGCCTCGAATTCTGATTAAGACTAGTGAAATTGTTCAGAAGGGTTTCGAGCAAGTCCGCGTGACCCTGTCCTTTGACCACTACTCCTTCCTGTCATTTTCCCCTCCATTCTTCTGAAGTACGGCACTTTTCATCTTCCTTAAAAGGTGCACAAAGTATTAGAAATTCTCAATTTGAAGAAATCAATTTTCTATTTTCATGTCAGTTAGTGGGATTTTGTAGAGATAGATGGCCTCAGGTTTTGTTGGTAATATCTGAAATTTATTTATTTATTTATTTTATCACACTTGTATCCCGCCCTCCCCACAAGCAGGCTCACGGCGGCTAACAGTATTTGGTGCAAGGCTAGGTTTGCCAAGTCCCCCCGGGGGGCGGGGAAAACCCCGCCCCAGAGGCCCGTTCCCCGCCGCCACCAGATCGGGCCCCGGGGGGAACTCCACCCCGACGTGCACGTCACCAGGAAGTGACGCGACCACACCGGGCACACTGGGGGCGGGGCCACGGTCATCCGAGGGAAAACTCTATGGTTTTCTCTCAGATAGTCATGGCCCCGTCACCAGCATGCCCAGCGTCGTCACGTCACTTCCTGGTGACGTGGATGCGGTGCGCACGCGCTCCGAGATCAACCCGGGAGTCCCCCGCTCCGGAACAAGGTGAGACTTGGCAACCCTATGCAAGGCACCAAAGTCGTAAAACAGTTAAAACAATCAAAACAGTTAAATAATTTACAGTTAAGATACTCACAGTTTCAAATCACAGTGGCGGACCATATAATGCCGCACCCAAGGTTCTCAGTCTCTGGGCTCCAGATGGTACCCATATAATGTCCGTTAGGCTGGCCTTGCACCGCAGATGTTAATTCCGGGCACTGATGGTAGTGGCGGCGGCTCCTAATCGAAGGCCTGGCAGAAGAGCTCCGTCTTGCAGGCCCTGCAGAACTGTACAAGATCCCGCAGGGCCCTGATCTCCTCCGGGAGCTCATTCCACCAGTAAGGAGCCGCCACTGAGAAGACCCTAGCCCTGGTCGCAGCAAGCCTGGCGTCCCTGGGGCCTGGGATAACTAGTCGATGTTGTGACCCCGACCGTAGTGCTCGCTGGGGTATATATGGGGAAAGGCAGTCCCTCAGGTATATTGGACCCTGGCCATATAGGGCGTTAAAGGTAAGCACCAGCACCTTGAAGCGAATTCGGTACACTATTGGCAGCCAGTGCAGTGCCTTAAGCACAGGTTGGATGTGCTCCCATCTAGGGAGACACATCATCAGTCTGGCCGCGGCATTCTGCACCAGCTGCAGCCTCCGGATTTGCGACAAGGGCAGCCCCATGTAGAGAGCGTTACAGTAGTCTAGCCTTGAGGTGCCCGTCGCATGGATCACCGTAGCCAGGTCATCGTGGTCGAGAAAGGGGGCCAACGACTGCCATACCAGCTGGAGATGGTAAAAGGCCGACTTGGCAGTGGCTACTACCTGGGCCTCCATTGTTAAGGAGGGGTCCAGGAGCACTCCCAAACTCCTAACCACCGACACAGGCACCAGCGGTGCCCCATCGAAGGTCGGGAGCAGGAGCCCCAACCCACTCCAATTCAGGCATGGGACCTCCGTCTTCGCCGGATTTATCTTCAGCCGGCTCAACCTGAGCCAACCAGCCACGGCCTGCAGTGCCTGGTCCAGATCTTCCGGTCTGGAGTCCGACCGGCCACCCAACATCAGATAATTAGCATTTAGCTGGGGGTTTTAACATCTGTGTTGGGAGCAATCCAGCCTGTGCTTAGGTCACTGCACTGGCTGCCAATAGCATACTGAATTCACTTCAAGGTGCTGGTACTTACTTTTAAAGCCATATATGGCCAGGGTCCAGCATACCCCCCATACATACCCCGGAGAGCACAATGGTCAGGGTCACAACATCGGCTAACTATTCCAGGCCCTAAAGATGCCAGGCTCGCTGCCACTAGGACCAGGGCCTTTTCAGTGGCGGCTCCTTACTGGTGGAATGAGCTCCCGGAAGAGATCAGGGGCCCTGGCAAGACAGAGCTTTTCCACCAGGCTTTGAATTAGGAGCTGCCCACTATTACCACCACCGATACTACTTGAACATCTGTAGTATAAGGCTGGCCCTAATGCGGAGTTAGAGCTATACCTACATAGGAGACCGGAAGATCGCTGAATCAGGAACCTGGCTGGTAGATTTAGAGCGCGCCATCTAATATAATGAATTATTAATACTGCGAGCACTTTAAATGTTATGAATGTTTTAATTGTTTTAAACTGTTTTAAAAGTTTTATGTCGACCGGGTACATTGTACCAATCACTGTAAACCACCCTGAGCCTGTCCGCAGGGAGGGTGGGGTATAAATACAAGCAGGGGTCATTTCCTGCAGGAGCGCACAACAGCAGAGCTCTGGCAGTAAAGAGCCCAGGGGGTGGGCACATGCAACAAGCCCCACCCCCTGCTTCCAGCAGCCCTCAGTCAGAGCAAGAACAGCCAGGTAAGTTGCAGATCTCCCCCTGGCCCAAAACAATCCAGTGGCACTGTGACGTCCTCCTTATTGGGGAGGACTGGTTTCACTTTAAAAGTGTTCTTTTTGTTTTGTTCTACTGGGTATATCTGGCTGCCACCAGGAAATTTTAAAGGATTTCCAAACCTTTATGCTTTTACTTTTGTTATCACTGGGTAGGTATGTCGAGTTTAAGGCTCATGAGGAACTATGTGGTCCTGAGGAAGTATTCCTTTCAGAGCTGGTATACTTAAATAAAAGAAGATTTATTGAAATAATTCATAAATAAAAGGGTAGAACAATGTAACCAGTAATGTGAATATTTTGAACAATTGCTTGGTGTCTCAAACAAGATCTGCTCCCTTACTGACAGGGATCTTTCAGGTAACTTTGTAACACTTTAACTCAAGGTCTTATAAGTTCACTGTTTTTCTCCAAGATATCAGGACATACAGCCTTTCCTATAATTTTTCTTCAATTAAACTTTCATTTACTTTTTCTTATTCTCTGTAACTTCCTTCATACACAGAACTAACTGCTTGTCTAACTCATTCCCCACACAGAACTTAGAACTAACCGAACTTCTCTCTGCTTCTCTCACAGAACGCAGAACTAACTGCTCATTTCCACTGTTTTCATCAACTGTCAAACCTGTAACTGTCACTCCTGGCAGACATACATATTCATCCACTCAGAATCACTTCCAAAACCCCTCCCCTCTCTGTAAACCACCAATCATACCATGCTTGTCTCTCTCAACCACTTTAGTCTATCTATCACAGCCATGCAACCAAACTTTTAAAGAGACACACATACACATAAAACAAGGAATCGCCACAGGCACCTTTAAGACCAAGTTTTATTCAGGTACAAGCTCTCCCTCCTCTGCGAGGACAGATCTGCACATTCCCCCCCCCCATAGCTAGCCACCCAAAACAGTCCAGTGGAGCCTGAGCGGTGGGTGTTGCCTTCTGACACACTTCCGGTGATGTCAGGGGGGTGGCATATGCAAATAAGTTATGCTAATGAGTTATGCTAATGAGCTCCTGCACCTCTTTTTCTACTAAACGACCCCTGAATACAATAATAAATAAATAATAAATGTATTCCGTAATTAGGTCTGCGCACATTGGGCTGACAAAATCTTCACTGAGAAGCCCAGCAGCACTGGTATAACTGAGTCCGTTACTGAGAAGGGAACCATTTCTTTTCTCCAATCTGAAGAAGTTATCCAGCATATCAGCCTCCCTGAGAGGTCAAGAACAGATGTCAACTCATCCACCACTCGTTTGGGTAAGCTTCTGGTTTAAAAAATACGGTAAATGCTAGTGGTGTAAGTGGGGGGGGGGAAGCATTTCTCACAAGTTTTATTAATCCCTGATTAATTGTCATGGCTTCCCCAGGAGAACCGTGGGAATAGCACTGCCAGCTCAGGGATTGGAAATACACAGGAGATTTTTTGGGGTGGAGCCTAGGGAGGGTGGGGTTTGGGGAAGGGAGGGACTTCCAAAGCAGCCATTTTCTCCAGGTGAACTGATTTCTGTCGCCTGGGACTGGAGTTGTAATGGTGGGAGATCTCCAGCCACAACGTGGATTAGGCTTGCCAAGTCCCCCCGGGGGGCGGGGAAACCCCCACCCCAGAGGCCCGTTCCCAGCCGGCGGCAGATCGGGCCCCGGGGGGAACCCCACCCCGACGTGCACATCACCCGGAAGACACGCGACAACGCCGGGCACGCTGGGGGCGGGGCCATGGTCATCCGAGGGAAAACTCTATGGTTTTCCCTCAGATGGTCGTGGCCCCGCCCCCAGTGTGTCCAGCATGGTCGCGTCACTTCTGAGTGACGTGGATGCGGCATGCGTGCGCTCCAGCCGCCAGCCGGGAGTCCCCCGCTGCGGCGAAAATCAGACTTGGCAACCCTAACGTGGAGGTTGGCAGCCATACATGGGAATGATAGTTCTGTGATCAGGGATCAGTTCCAGTTTCAGTTGTATCTCGGAGGAGAGAACCATTGCCTACGCCAGGGGTCCCCAACCCTTCTGAGCCTTGGGCACCTTTGGAATTCTGACACCAGGTGGCGGGCGCAACCACAAAATAGCTGCAAGACTGCAGAGCACCACACACACACACACACACACATAAACACAGAGGAAACCCAAGTGCAGGGAGCAAGAGGAATAATTTTTAAAAATACACTTGGAAAAAGTGAGAATAAACACAACCTTGCAGTGGCAGTTGCTGCTGAAACAAAGTTATTTTAATCTGCATAGCCAATTAGATAGGCAGTGGCCAATCTGAAGCCCTGCTGGGGAGGAGCCCCCCCGCCCCCTTTAAAAAACCACTTGGCAGGTGCCAGGAAAGGTGTCGGTGGGCACCACGTGGGGGACCCTTGGCCTACACTTTTGGAGGAGGCAGACAGAGGCAGTTTTGCCCCATGTGGCCTGGGACAATATGTCTTGCATTCATAGGGGCACTATCTTCAAACGTTGAAGAATACCCCATGGCACAGGTAGCCCTACAACTGCAGCTGAATGCAGGAAATAACCTATGAACCAACAAGTTCCTAGAGGACTTGATCCAAGGGAATCTATGGCCCTGCAGTTTCTCACCCTCCGAAAGGTGTGGGTGGGGCCACAGAAGACAAAAACCATGCGAACGGGGCCTCCACAAACAGGGTGCCATCCAGTGTTCCCTCTAAGCTGAGTTAGTGTGAGCCAGCTCACAGTTTTTTCGCCTCCAGCTCACACGTTTTTGTCTTAGCTCAGGAAGGAGGGCTCCAGAGCAAACTAATTGATGCAATAGCCATATTACTTACAACTTTATTGCCAGTAGCTCACAAAGTAGAATTTTTGCTCACAAGACTCCACAGCTTAGAGGGAACATCACAACTGCTGCCTGTGTTTATGTGTTTTTTCAGGTACATCTGCAATGCAAACTGTTGTGGCTCCCCCCCCCCAAGGATCCTGGGAATTGTAGTTTTTATTGCAGATAATTCTTTTAGGGGCCTCTCTGCCAGAGAACTCCTGTGGCTCTTTGGGGAGAAAGGGAGGTCTGTTCATCTAATTGAATTTAAATCTAATTTAAGGCAGTACTGTAGATGTGCACTGCCCAATGACCTAACCAAACTCCCAATTCACTCAGCCATTTTCTTCCTCTCCCTGTCTTCAGATTTCTGCAGCACTATATTCCACAAACCATATACACTAAAATCAGCAAAAATTGTAAAATACCAACCTTATCTCCGAAAGAAATCCCCCCCCCCCCAATCTCTCTGGATTTTCATTTGCGGGTTATAGAATTGTTCTCATTCTTCTCTTCCCTTATCATCTCTACACCCACCTTTCAAAAGAGAAAAGCCACATGACAAGTTTATTTATACAACCTGTAATTTTTGGAACAAAGTGACACAAAGAGAGCTCTCTCTCTCTCTCTCTCAAGGATTTTGGGGGGGGGACGACACAGAAAACAAAGTAATTCAATTTGGTAATATAGTTACAAGAAGAAGTGTAAATGCTTTCCTACTGTTCTCATCCAACAGAGCCCGTGATCCAGTTACCATTTTGAGGTGTTTCCACGAGAAGGCAAAACAAAACCCTTGTCAGCGGATTCTGAATTTTCAAGTCTCCACGAACTCACTAGATAGCTTCCTAAAGCCACCTTCTCTCAGCCTCAGCTCCCATGTCTTCAGTATGAAAGAGGGCAGGGAAATAATCAAATCAGCCTGCCCAAAGGGTTGTTGTGAGGATTGCTCAAAGTACTCTATAAAAGCCAAGTTGTTATTTTTAGTAGCATTAACATTAGCTCAGCACACCAGCCCCTGCTGCTCATAGGCTTTCAAAGGAGCAGTGCTCCAAAGTGCGTGTTGGAAAGTCCCAAGTTCAAATGACGCAGACAGCTTGGCAATGCTCCCTCGAAGCTGTGGAGTCTTGTGAGCAAAAATTCTACTTTGTGAGCTACTGGCATTAAAGTTGTGAGCGAGCGATTTGGCTACTGTATACGTTAGTTTGCTCTGGTGCCATCCTTCCTGAGCTGAGACAAAAATGTGTCAGCCGGAGGCTAAAAAACTGAGCTAGCTCACACTAGCTCAGTTTAGAGGGAACACCGCTTTCTAAGTGGAGCGTAAGAGGAGGGGAGGAGGAAGGAGGAGATTGGATTTATACCCCACCATTCACTCAGAGTCTCAGAGCGGCTTACACACTCCTTTCCCTTCCCCTCCCCACAGCAGACCCCCTGTGAGGTGTGTGGGTCTGAGAGAGATCTTTCGAGGACTGCTCTTTCAAAAACAGCTCTTGTCAGAACTGTGGCTTGCCCAAGATCATCCAGCCGCTGCATGCGGAGGCATGGGGAATCAAACCCAGTTCTCCCAGATTAGAGTCCGCGCACTTAACCACTACACCAAATTGGCACTTCCTCCTCCCTCCCTCCCTCCCTCTGCTCATCCTCCTTGCCCTCCAAGTTCTGCAATATGGGGGTAATACTTAGGGTTGCCAGCTCCGGGTTGAAAAACCCGTGTAGATTTTGCGAGTGGCTGTTTGACTAGCCAATGGCGAAGCTTGCTTTCAGCAGTCTGACACGAACAGCAGGGAATGGATTGCTCTGTTATTGCCAAGAGATGCCATTCCCATAATCAGGTTCCTCTACATAAGACCGCTGAGGAAGAACGTGTCTTTCGCGCTTTTGCAGAGGTCAGCAGTGGGTTACATCGGCCTTGTCTGGATCTACGAAGAAGCCCTCAAAGCACTACGTGTTACTGGTTCATGACAACCCAGGTTCTCATTTGTGTGCCCTCTAGGAACAGTCAGTGACGTGTTTTCTATGATGGATGTAACCGAACATCCTACACTGTCCTCTATGAACGTGAGCTCTCTGGAACAGCCCCAGGAAGAACTAGCTGAAATTACATTGGGCAAGGTATTCAATGGACGGATGGCAGTGAATCTGTTAGTTTCTGCAAGCTTACCCATGCACGGGGTGGGCAAGGCTCATCCTGACATAAACAGCAAAATGTCTCCCCTCCTCTCCATGGCTTTACTGTGTGTGCATGCGTGAGTGGACGTGGAACACGCATGATCGTGAAGCTGTCCGACTCTGTGTGTGTTTGTGTGTGTGTGTGTGTGCGCCCTTGACTCTGATTCTCATGTCTGTGTATGCCACAGTGTCTCCTTAGTAGAGTATTCGGTACTTGGTGAGCTACCGCCAACTAGCTCTTGCCTCTTGGATGAGTAGTGGCTGTGCCACACGTGCAGCATCCTCACGCGGATATATGAATTGGCATTTATTTGCTTGTTATTTATTTGTTTAATCTGTGTCCTGCCCTTCCCGCCAAGGCAGGCTCAGGGCGGCTTAACAGACAATATCTCAAAACAGTTAAAACACCGCGTTTAAATAAAATCACAACACTACAGAATAAAACATATCATAAAGTGCTAGTATAATTCGTAGCCAGTGGTGGCGTTCTCAGCAGCCATGTGATCAGCTACTGCTGTAGTCTGGGGTTTTGTCAGGCTATTGATCCTATTTTTGAGTTGACGTTGGTACTGGGGCCAGGGCCTCGTCATTGGAAGGGCGGCACCCTAATCGAAAGCCCAGTGGAAGGGCCCTGATGTCATCCGGGAGCTCATTCCACCGGCACGGGGCCTCCACTAAGAAGGCCCTGGCCCTTCTCACAGCTAGCCTGACTTCTTTTGGGCCTGGAAGGGCCAGATGATTTTGGGAACCCGATCTTAGTGCTCTCTGGGAAACATAATTTTCTTTTAAAGGTTCTATATCCCTGTCATATATAGGGCTTCCTGTCATCTCTCATACATATGTCTGATCAGGTCTACCCTAGCTTAGTTTCCCCTCCCCTCCTTCTCTCACTGGTTTTGTCTGTGGCTTTACCTGCCATTTTAATGAAACTGCTGGATTTTAGGATCCATCTAAAGTGTAGTTACTTCAATCTATTGCCTACAGTTAGGTTATATATCGCTAACTTAGCGTACTGGTGATTTAGGGATAGTGTGCTGTTTTGACATTGCTTTGTTTTCACTTTCTGCATTTCGTTGTTGTTGGAAACTGCCTTGGAAACACAGACTCAAACATGTGTATATACATATCTTCAATAAATAAAAAGGCTATTCACGGAGCTCTTGAGTCCATGCCTGTGGCTCTGCAGATCTGGAGTATACTCTTGTCCCTTGTCCCGCTCCTGTATACCAGTCCTGATCTCATGCTGCTGCTGAAGTGGACTCTGGCTCATTAAAGCCGAAGTCACAAGAAATCTGGTTTTCATAGTGCCCCAAGTTCCTTGGTTGTCAGTCTCAGTCCTGCATCCCATTCCAACAGCCCGATCCTCTCTCCCCTCCCCTAGTCTTGAAACAGATGACCCGAGTGGCACAAACTGAATTTGTGATTTTGTTCAGATGTTTAGTCGTTTAAAAATATGGATTGCTACTTGACCTGGTGGGCTCCAGGGATGCATGTAACATTTTCCTTTGGGCTTCATCTTCTGTAATGAACTGTCGAGATCTCATAATATTCCTAGTCTTGTAGGATTCAGCACTTTTCCCTCCTTTTCTTTCTGGAGTCAGGTCTTTTTATTGTACACGCTCCCTAGCTTAAGGTTACCTTCATAAGACAAAACAAGGAAGCAATAACTGCAAACCATTTTTTGAAAGCCAAGCTTTTGTCTCTCTTTCCATTTTACTTGCCGTTCAGGTTACCGAAGGTGATATTGGGCCCTTCAGCTCTGTCAAACTGCAGATTATTTTCACTCCAGCAGTTCCTGGGGATGTTCGTGCTGAATTTGAGATTACCTTTGACAACTTTGACACACCCGCCTGCGATCCAGGTGGTGTCATCCCCCCCCCCCCCGGTGCTAGGCTTCCTTGCATGCAAGGAAAATGGGCTTGAAAAGCCTTTTCTGTGAGGCCAGAATTGATGGAGACCTGAGTATGGGAACACAGGTGAGCTGATCCAGATGCATTTCCTGGCTGTTTTAAATAGACACTGTTTCCCCTTGACTTTTCTTGGCATTGCTTTGTGTTTAGTTGCACTTCAGTGCCGTTGCCGTTTCTGTGGCCGTGCCTGTATGGGTGCCCAATCCAGATGTCGACCTCAAAATCTGTATGTACGACAGGCTGTATCAGGACTGCATCATCATTCAAAGTAGGTGAGTGAGCCTACTAATATAACTATTATATTATATATAATATAACTAGAGCTGGTTTGGTGTAGTGGTTAGGAGCATGGGCTCTAATCTGGGAGAACCAGGTTTGATTCCCCAGTCTTCCACATGCAGCTGCTGGTGTGACCTAGGGTCAGTCACAAGTTCTCTCAGAGATGTTCTCTCAAGGGCAGTTCTCGGGAGAGCTCTCTCAATCTGTCTGTTGTGGGGAGGGGAAGGGAAAGGGATTGTAAGCCGCTCTGAGACTCCTTCGGGTAGTGAAAGGCTGGGTATAAATCTAATCTATTATTATTATTATTATTATTATTATTATTATTATTATTATTATTATTATTCACAAATAAGCGTTACATCCTTTTCATTTGTTTGTTTTGCCGTCAAGTCACAGCTGACTTTTTGCCATCAAGGTGAAGCTGGCTACCTCGTAGGGTTTTCAAGGCAAGAGCTGAACGGGTGGTTTGGTTTACCATTGTTCGCCTCTGTGTAACAACCCAGGACTTCCTTGGCGGTCTCCCATCCAAGTACTAATCCGGGCTGAGCCTCCTTAGCTTCCAAGATCTGATGAGATCAGGCTAGCTTATCCGGGTCAAGATGGAGGCTAACTTGGTGGTGGAAAGTGCCATCAAGTTGCAGCTGACTTATAGCTACCTCATAGGATTTTCAAGGCAAGAGACATTCAGAGGTGGTTTGCCCTTGCCTCTTTGCAGTTTGGTGTAGTGGCTATGTGTGCGGACTCTAATCTGGGAGAACCGGGTTTGATTCCCCACTCCTCCACTTCCACCTGGCTGGATGACCTTGGGCAAGCCGTAGCTCTGATAAGAGCTGTTCTTGAAAAAGAGCAGTTTCTGTCAAGAGCTCTCTCAGCCCCACCTACCGCACAGGGTATCTGTTGTGGAGAGGGGAAGGGAAAGGAGTTTGTCAGCCGCTCTGAGACACCTTTTGGTAGTGAAGGGCGGGGTATAAATCCAATCTCTTCTTCTTCTTCTGCATAGCGACCCTGGACTTACATAAGAACATAAGAGAAGCCAATGTTGGATCAGGCCAAGCCCCACCATGGGCGCACTGTGTCAGCAAGATCTAATACAAATGACCAAAATAAGCACAGAATAATCCTTGTGGAGAAAATCCTCAGCTGGCACTAGGTCCAAACACACTGGAGTGCCGCCTAGTTCATTCCTGTCCGCCCTCTGATGGCCTTGTAGATTGCATTTGGAAGCTGGAAGGAGGGGTTCCCAGCTGAATCCAGGCATGATGAAAGGGTGCCTAGCTGCTTCACATCCTCCTTCTGATGGCTTTGGGGAACCGGAGGGAGGGGCTTCCAGCTGGATCCTGGCATGATGGAAGGGTGCCTGGCTGCTTCCTGTCCTCCCTTGGATGGCCTCATAGATGGCTTTGGGGAACCGGAGGGAGGGGCTCCCAGCTGGATCCAGGCATCACAGAAGGGTGCTTGGCTGCTTCCTGTCTTTCCTCTGCTACAGATGACAGCTGGAAGCATGATCTCAGACACCAGCTATGATTATAATATAACCCTCACCAAGTGTGGGCATTATTTTCATAGAAATTTTAAAACATTGTCTCTGAGCAACGAGCATCCTCCCTCTCTCACAAGGTCCGTGTGTTTCAGTCTTTGCTTTTTAGAGAGGCTTGTATCATATCCCATGACCAGCAGCTGCTGGCTCCCACCTCTCTTTCAAATCTACACATTCTGCTGGCTAGGACGAGTGTTCCTATTTTTGTCTTCCTTTTCTTTCCCGCTGTTTTAAAGATTCTATTTAAATGCAAACAAATAGGATTGATTTTTATTTTATTTTCCTTCCTCCCTCCTCCTTTTTTTTTTTTTTTACTATTTCTGTTGAAAGGCATATATTCTGAACTCCTTACTAGAATTAGATACCGCTGAGATTCTTCGCAGTTGGAAGGAAATGAGTAAAGCCGTTATCTCCAAAATTCAGCTTACCAATGTGACAAGCGTTGGGTTATGTAAGAGATTTCCCTGGGTCTAGATAACCCCCCGCCCCCAGAGGCGAGATTAAAAGTACAGAGGCAGGGTAATTTCTCTATCCGATCAGCGGGGATTCAGTCTTCCAATGTAAATCTCAGGTTTTGAGGTGTTCTTTTTGGAAAGCTGTCAAATCACATTGTCCAGAACTTGACCCGGGCCTTTAGTTTTAACAGATGCCAGTTTCTTCGCCTGCTGCTGACTGTGCTGGGCGACCCGTCCAGGACGAATCCTCTCTCGGCTTCAGAACAGCTTCCCAGATGGCATGCTTTTGTTGTCTAAGCATCGGGCATGAAATTTCGAGAACCACCTCTTCCAATACCAAAGGCAGTGTAAAATTAAAAGAAGGAGGCAAAAAGGAAGAATCTGAATGTCCAGGGTCAGCACCTCTGCCCCCTGCACTTACCCCAGGGGGTCTGCAAGCCCCACCGAGGGCACACTGTGTCAGCAAGCCCTGAAGCTACATCATGGCTGTTCATGCCATGCAGTGAGCATTATCCAGTTCCCCCAACTCCCATACAGCGTGGGGGAGAGAGAGAACATTGTACTGCTGCTAGATGAGTGGATTCCTGCTCAAAGCAATTGCAGTGAAGTTCAGGGCAATGTTTCTTATCTAGACCCACAGCTCAGCCTTGTCATGCTACTGTGCTGTGAGGGGCCCCCTAATTATTTAGTACACCCTGTGATTCTGTATGGTTCCCCCCCCCCCAGTAAATATTATAATCTCTCAGCCTTAGTTGGCCCTCCTTCTCCATCAGCCAAATGTAGCAGTGCTCTGTTTCTGATCTACTACGGGAAAAGTAGACAAAGAATCAAGTCACGTCCATCAGCAGAGTTGGCCAGCTTTAAGCCAACTCAAGTCTCCCTTTCTTCCACAGAGCAACGTCTGCACTACGCTTGAAGTTTGAGGTTTGCAAGGAACTGGCCAATCACATGGAACTGCTTCCAAAGACAGGCTACATTCAAGCCCATTCATCCTTCAGTGTGCAGCTGAAGTTCCTGCCAAGGTATGGCCAAAACCCTTTCTTCCATTCCCGTAGATAGGCTTAGTTTCAGCTGGGTAGCCATGTTGTTCTGCATTAGAAGACCAGTAACACCTTAGAGACCAACTAGGTTTTTGGGGTATAAACGTTCAAGACTGAAAGCTCCCTTCATCAAATAGGCTGGGTTTGTACAAGCCATGGTCAGAGTTGTAAAACTGTTCCTGGGTTCGTAGTGCATCTGACTGCAAGCAGAGGTTCATGGAGGTGAAGGGACTCCTTAAAGATTCCCAGGCTGGAATAGTATATGGGATTCCCAACTCTATACGACTAAATAATTGAGTATAAAATCACAAAACTTTAAGGTATATTCCAGGTGGTATATGACTTCAATGAGACTGTTTCAGTGCAAATTTAAGACGAATTCTAGTTGCTGGAAAGGCTGTGGTCAAACAGGAACTTTTTTACATTGCTGGTGGGGGGTGCCCCTGGACAACTATCATTCCAGTTATCAACAAAATTCTGGATCATTCTATACCTAATGCCCCTGAATCTATATTACTATATTACTTAATTTTTGGCCAGATCAATCCTTATCGAAACATAAAATCAAATTAGCAACCAAAATCCGGATAGCTCAGTTTTGGAAACAAGCCACAATACCTTCTTTGAAACAATGGTTTTCTAAAATATGGGATATTGCAGCAGTGGATAAAATTGCAACATAGCTAGTAGTGTCTGAGTCTCCTACAAAGACGCACGATTTTGTTGAAAAGTTGTTTCCTTTTTTTCGAATATGTTACCTCTAATCCTCTAATCCATGTATTTTACCTAGAAAATATATGGATTTTGTATTTTGTTAACTATAGTCATGTTCTTTAATGCAATTTAAACCTTAGTATCGGTGTACTTACAGTGTACGGGTTTTTTCTATCGTTATTTGTTATTTGTATTTTTACTGTTAAAAGTTATATAAAATTTAAAAATGTATGCTAAAAAAAAAAAAGATTCCCGGCCTTTGAAACTCCGCTTGCCAAGAAAAAGATTAGGCTGGACTCTCTCCTTCCTGACATGTTAGTTTTCTACAGGGCTTTTTTTGTAGAAAAAGCCCAGCAGGAACTCATTAGCATAATAGGCCACAACTAACAACAGAAACTCATTAGCATATTAGAAACTCATGAGCATTAGCATATCTGGCCCTTGGAGGGAAGGCAGTTTAAACTGCCTTCCCTTGGCTTGCTCGGGCGCCCCGTAGCTGTGGGGAGCCCGGGCAAGCTGGCCATTGGACAGGCCGGGGAAGGCACGGGGAGGCATTTAAATGCTTCCGTGATCCTTCCAGGCCTTCCCTGGCCCGCCCGCCTTGGAGTCACCAGGGGGGTCTCTCTCTAGGCCTTCCCTCTGTAGCCACACACACAGAGGTTTAGACTGTAGTGGGCGTGGCCAACTCTGAAGCCAGCCGGAACCCCGTTCCTGTGCGTTCCTGCCCAAAAATAGCCCTGGTTTTCTAGAAACATGGAGGTTGTTGCTTTTTTTAAAAAAAATTCTAGAACAATATTCATTTATTCAGCCCCTCTCCTATACTCTGCAATGGCTGTGCCTGAGAACCCCATCTACTGTTTGTGTGAAGGATTCTCTGTGCAGGGTGGAGAATGTGTCTTGGTCTATGTTTGTGTGTCCAAATGAGCCTCCAAACAAGGGAAGCGGCCTAGATTCTCCCTGTTAAAGGGCAGTCCGTGGTGGTGGTGGTGGGAGGATTAATTGCTTCGCCAGGAAAGCATCGTGAGTAAACCACAACATAAAAACGAAGCATTTAGTGTGGCACTCGGAGCATTAGTGGTGGTTTATCCTACACTGGTGGTGAAAAGTACAGTCAGGTCACAGCCAACTTATGGTGCCCCCGTAGGGTTTTTGAGGGACGAGAGAAACAGAAGGGGTTTCCCGCTGCCTGCCTCTGCATAGCAGACTTCCTTGGTGGTCTCCCGTTCAAGTACTCACCAGGCCAGCCATGCTTAGTGCCCAAGATCTGATTAGGTTAGGCTAGCCTGAAACATCCAGGTCAGGGCCTATCCTACATTAAACAGTCCATAAGAGGCTGCGATCATACGCACAAGTAGCCCCTACTTAGGCGCAAACGCTGGGCGGATTTAAAGGGCACGATCAGACAGCAACATCTGGGAAGTGCCCCACAGCTGTCAGCAACCCGTGTTGCTCCACCGCAGAAACGGAGTAAACAGGCACCGAGGAAAGTCCGGTAGCAAACGGGTTGCTGCGGGCCACAGACAGACTTTCCCCTGTCTGATCACTCCAACGCGCTCTCATGGCGTCGGGATGGTCTGATCAGGCCATCCCGACTCCGTGCCCTTCTCAGTATGCGTATCATCGCACACTCCATAGGGAGCCTTCAATGCGGAGGTGTGATTAATCGATTCCTTAAGTGCATTGGAAACAAACAGCAAAAAAAAAAGAACCCAACTCACCCATGGTTGTATCTGATCACGCAGTGGTGGGCTGCGCCCGCAGCTCCAAAGGACTGTGTGATCACGCAACTGCGGGTCAAATTCCTCCGGAGGGAATAGCCTTGCTCCCCCCCCCCCCGTTTTATCTGGCCCATGTTATTGCAGCCAGAATAAAGTTTAAGACTGACAAAGTTTAATTCTGGGTATCAGTTTTCGTGCGCATGCAGACTGCGTCACGAGAATGATGTTCATCTTGTTACCATATGGTTAAAAAGGTCGATGGCTCTTCTCCTTCTTGACTCTCTTTCCTTTTGGCATATGGATGAGTTGCCGGGTTGCCCAGGAAGGAAATTGATTTGGATCACATCCCTTTCACTGCTGCCTTCCCCGCAGTGTTAGCTTGCAGCACCAAAAGTCTTCCCACAATTAATCTCGCAAGCACAGTAGAGAAACGTTTGTCTCGTCCTCTAGGAGATTGCACATAAACACACCTCCTAAATGCCATGGGATTCCAGGGGGATCTACAGATTAACATGTCTATCCATCTAGGAGATCCTGAATGTTTCTTAAATCTTTGTCAGGCCTGCCAGTTTGAGATTACAGCCACGGGCCAAGGGAAGCAGAGGGGAAATCATCACCAGACAGGCAGACAGAAAAGTTCACTCTAAAGACCTTGCTCAGATTTTAAAGAGCCGGACCAGAGTTTGAGGATTTATTGGGTCAAGTGAAACATCATTGGCCCCTGGTCACCTGACCACTCCTGAGTGTAATACCTCCTCCTGACTAGTGGCTTTGAAGTCCCAAAATGGTGCTTTAAGTGCCAGCAGCCCCCTCTTCTGGCAAGCTGTCACAATCACACAGAGACTAAGGTTCTTGCCAAAGTCCCCAGCTTTTTTGGGGGGGACCCCATGAGCTTTACAAGCAGGGGTCATTTCCTACAGGAGCGCACAGTAGCGGAGCTCCGGCAGTAAAGATCCCGGGGGTGGGCACATGCAACAAGTCCCACCCCCTGTTCCCAGCAGCCCTCAGTCAAAGCAAGAAGCAGCCAGGTAAGTTGCAGAGCTCCCCCCGGCTCCCCCGGCCCAAAACAGTCCAGTGGCACCTTTAAGACCAAGTTTTATTCAGGTACAAGCTCTCTCTCCTCTGCAAGGACAGATCTGTACATTCCCCCCCCCAATAGCTAGCAATCCAAAACAGTCCAGTGGAGCCTGAGCGGTGGGTGTTGCCTTCTGACACACTTCCGGTGAGGTCAGGGGGTGTGGCACATGCAAATAAGTTATGCTAATGAGTTATGCTAATGAGCTCCTGCACCTCTTTTTCTACAAAATAACCCTTGTTTAGAAGTGATTTGCATGGTGGGCGGGTGGGTGGGAAGAACTGCTCTGCAAAACACATCTAGAACCCTGCAAGGCTTGCAGAAGTTTTTGTGCACTGAAACTCAGTGGTAGAGCATCTGCTTTGCATGAAAACCCTGTGTTCGTACCCTGGCATGGCCAGTTAAAGGGCCTTCAGTAACAGGATTGGGAAATGCCTTAGGCCTTGAAGGAGGCAGTAGTGAAGCAGGTGCATCAATAGCCTGGCAGCAGAAGGCAGCTTCCTGTTTCAGAGCGAGATTGTGAATCAGGCACACTTTTCTCCAGCGTCTCCAGTTCAGTGATCTTCAGTGGTATGGCTAGGATGGACATTTCTCTCCCTGCACCGCCAGTCAGGAGACAATACTGAGCCAGACAGACTCGCTATAAACAGCTTTTTATATGCTCTTTGAATAAATTACCAGGGCTGTATGGCAGCACAAGCCAAAGAGATGCAAGCGTGGCATGTCTCCTTCCACGGAGAATGCCTGCCCTATTGTGGAGACAGAGAGTCTGTTGTTAAGACAGTTCCCAGTCCCTGAACTTCAAATGTTGTGAAACACTGCTACAGTTTTGTCAAGTGGATAAAGGCAAACAGCTTGGATTAAAAATGTTAATCTGTGTGTGTGTGTGTGTTTGTGCGTGTGTATTTTTGAAATGGGGGGGAAAGCCTCAAAAAGGAGATTTGATGAGATTAAGGCAGTTCTGAGTCACGAGATAAGTACCAGACTGGCACACCAAAGAGAAACCAGTTAAAGCGTGTATTTGGAAGGCTGAGGGAGGGGTGCAGAGGAGACTTGGGTGTTGAAAGTGCCGACCTAATGTAGCTTTGTGGAAACGTTTTGGGTGGCTCTGCTTTCCTCACAAGATAGTCTGAGTTGCCATATACGTGGGCAGCTCAGAGGGCTGCCAAGTGGGGGCGGGGGGTGGGTAAACCCCTGCTTTGGAGGCCCGATTACTGCCGCCGTGGAATCGGGCCTCGGGGGGAACTCCGCCCCTCGAAGCACAGCGTGGCTGCGTCACCAGAGGTGACGCAACCACGTCGATCACGTTGGGGGCGTGGCCCGGATCGTTGGAGGGAAAACTCTATGGTTTTCCCTCCGACGAGTCGGGCCACGCCCCCAACGTGGTCGACGTCGCGCGTCACTTCTGGTTACCCACGCGCATCCGAGGACGGCTCCCCCGCCAGTGAGTTTTTTTGACTTGGCAACCCTAGCAGCCCAGGAGCGTTTCTGTAACAAGGAAGGCCTCTTTTGTAATTGCATCGAATGAAAAGTGGCCATCTCACCAGGCTTTTGCTTAGCCATTTCACTGGCCCAGTTCAGAATGCCGGCATCGAAGTCTAAAGGCCTGAACAGTTCTGGAAAGGGATGCCTGCTGGATCGCAAGAGGGGCCAGTGGTCTGGCTTGCAAGCGTGTGCCCCTTCCTATATTCAGCGAATCCCTATGGTGGAGAGTCCCATCAAGTCACAGCTGGCGTATGGTGACCCCTGTAGGGTTTTCAAGGCAAAAGAGAACAGAGGTGGTTTGCTATTGCCTGCCTCTAAATAGCAACCTGGGATTTCCTTGGTGGTCTCCAATTTTCCCTCTAAGCTGTGGAGTCTTGTGAGCAAAAATTCTACTCTGTGAGCGACTGGCATTAAAGTTGTGAGCAAGCGATTTGGCTACTGCGTAAATTAGTTTGCTCTAGAGCCATCCCTTCCTGAGCTGAGGCAAAAACGTCTGAGCCAGAGGCTGAAAAACTGTGAGCTGGCTCACACTAACTCAGCTTAGAGGGAACACTGGTGGGTCTCCCATCCAAGTACTAACCAGGGCCAAGCTCGTGATGCTGACACTTCCCTCAAAATTGTATGGCTTTTTTCAGCAGCCTTAGCAAGGGAAACGTGAACATATGAAGAGAATGTTAGAAGGTTGGCCGTGTTGGTCCGCGGTAGAACAGCTAGATTTGAGTCCAGTAGTAGCCAGAACGGAAATCTTCATTATGGTTCGTAACCCAGCACAAACAGTCCAACCATAGCATATTCAAAGCATACATACATCCAGCTCAAAATAATTCAAAACCATTTCCGAGATAAATACACTGCATTAGCCTAAGAGTCTTTGAGTTACGCTTTTAAGAGATCTTTCCTAATTCTGGCGGCTGCTGCCAAAAATTTGGTGCATGCTAATGTCACCTGTGGTGCATGCTAATGTCACCTGCGTCTATCATAAACTAGATTTTGGGAGTATCGGCTTTCGAGAGTCAAAGCTCTCAAAAGGTCATACCCTGAAGGGGTATACCCCCAAAATCTTGTTGGTGCTACTGGACTCGAATCTAGCTGTTGAAGCCATGAAGTTGCTTCATACTAAGACCATTGGTTGAGCTAGACCGGTCTTGTTTGTTCTGACTGCCTGTAGCTCTCAGGCTCTGTGTGTGTGTTTGTGTGTGTGTGTCCATCCGTCCGTCCCAGGCAGTCTTTTAACCAGAGGTCATTTCGGTGGGGATCGCGGGGGATCGCAGTTCCCCCAGGTGAGGTACGGGGGGTGGGGCACATGACGAAGCCCCGCCCCCTGCTTCCGGCCACCCCGCTTCCGGCCCTCATTCAGCCAGGAGGAGGCAGGAGAAGAGGGAGGGTAAGTTGCTTCCTCCCTGGGGCCAGGGAGGGCCTTCGCGGGGCTTCTTTGCACTCCTGCTAGCCTTGGAGGTCCACCGCCGGGCCCCTCATGGAGCTGCAAGGCCGGCGGGGGCGGCCGGGACCGTTGGGGGCAGGGGGTGTGGCCTTATGACACACTTCTGGTGATGTCAGGGGGTGTGGCATATGCTAATGAGTTATGCTAATGAGTTCCCCTAGCTCTTTTTCTATGAAACGACCCCTGCTTTTAACTACTGATGCTGGGAGTTTAATTTGGGACCAGCTGGTTCCCCAGTGAGCCCCTGGCCTCTCCCCTTATTGCTAAAAACAGGCTCCTTGAATACACAACTTGGCCTTCTTCATTTTGCCAGTTGAAGATTCTTCACTCATGGCCTGTGGCTGATTTGCAAACCACACTCCTTCAGCATTTTTTTTTGTACTTTCCAACTGTATTATGCATCCCGTCGGGGAGGGGGCGGGAACTGCGTGACCTTCTGCAAACTAGCTAGTGGCACGTTCATTCCGAGCAGATGACTGAGAGCAGAAGACTGCTAGTTGAAACATGGTCTCCATGGAGACATGACGGTGGGGGAGACTTCACCCCCATGATTGAGGTGCCCGTGGATTATAAATATGGAAAGAGCTCTAAAAATGATACTGTATATCATGTACTCATTTGGCTCAAACTCTCTCACCGGTGGCTCATGCTGGCGAAAGGCTCCGGCATGCACAAACCCATATGTCCCTTCTCCGTGGTAGGTAACCAGACAGACGGGGATGGCCTTCGACTCCTCCCGCAACCCTGTATCTGCACGGCACCGCCATCCCATTGATACTGACTCAGAGGAGCTGGTAATTAATTAACATCAATGTCAAAAGGAACAGATTGTTCAAGATGGGTCTCTCATCTGTGCTCCCGGCTGCAGCTGGGTCCGAGGAAGCTTCCATACCAATTACAAAGCAACTTTCGAAAGCCCTATTTATAGCCGTCAGTGTTTCTGCTGGGGAAAGAGCAACATATCGGCTAATACTTCCTTAAAACGCTGGTAAATACAACACAGCCCTTTAATCAGCTCCTTTAGTAATGCAAGTTGAAAACACTTACTTGATGATGAGAATTACAGACATAGAAATAGCAGACGAGACCCTTCAGTGTCCTGTTTCGTAATATCCTGCAGGGGATTGGTACTTAAATCATACACCATTGCACAAAACAAGCCCAGATTTGTCCTTTCTGCATGGGCAAAATCTGCTGCTGTGTTTGCAACAGTACCTCTGATATTTGTTGATATTACAGGACCATGAAGTTTGAAACTTGTCAGCAGTTTTAAGGCCGCTCCTGATGTTCTCCCCATCCAAATGTTCTCCCCACCTTTTTGGCGTTATTGCTTTATATTCCCAGATTTTGAATCAAGAGTGCATGTTCATAGTTTGCCGCAAGTAAACTAACTCCTTTAGTTTACACGTACAAACCAACCATCACATCCTCCCCCATCTTCCATCCGCCCCCGCCTTTTGGCAAGGTGGTAACCTAGGGACCAGATGGTCGGAGCACGGCTGCCATGGGATGTTTGCCGTGGCTTTTCAGATCCTGCTCACTTGGTTGAGTCATCTGGAGCAATTGGCTCCGCAGGTACCTTTCCACAATACACCTGCTCTCCACTCGCATCATGCTGAGGTGTGGGTTGATTGGGGGTGGGCTGCCGGGGATGTGTGGATGGCCCAGCCGCCCATAAAAGGTAGTCGGGCTTCTTTTGACCTCTTCCAACTCACGTCAGCCATTTCAACAGGATCTGATTTCACAGGCAGGGCCTCTGCAGGCTCCTCCACAGTCGGAAGTGCCAACGATTAATAATTATAGAACTAAAGCAGTGTAGTCTGAGTTTTCTCGTAACCAGGACATAACTGAATGCAGGTTAAAATCTGAGATTTTTAAAAGGAGATTTGAGTCATTGGGAAACAGCGGTCTTCTTTCAGTTCTCTAACATTCTGCTTTTGACAGGGTAGCCAGAGAAGGGAAAACATGTTGTCGAAATAATAATGCTTTTCAGGACGATCCCTCTAAACAAGATAACTTTGTTTTGCCTCCCTCTAATTTTCCACACAGTTTAAGCCCTCGAGGATTTTTATTAGCTCCTTCAGCAATAAAGAGCTTAAGTACCTTCTTAACACTGGATTCCTTTGATTTTGTCGTCTTAGGTGTTTAATGAATATGCATGACTTTCCCATTGCAGGAAATCTCTTCTGGAAGACGCAGGAAAGTACTTTGATGAGCAGACCAGGGTCTTGGAAGTCCCAATGACTATAGTAGTTTCAGATCAGGTCAGTGGTATTCAGCTGCTGATCATGCTCACAAGTCTCCTATGCTAAGTCAGCCCGTTTGTTCTGTGGGCTCTTTCCTAAAACTGCTTCCTAAAATCCTTTAACTGGAGAGAGGCTCAGGCTTGAACCTGGAACCTTTTACATACAAAACGTGAATTGATTTGATTTGTTTATTTACCACCTTTCTGCCATTGCATTGAAGGTAGTTTACAACTCCAAACAACACCTACAACATGATGTAACACAAAAAGGAAAGGAGGAGAGAAAGGAAAGGAGGGGGAACAAGCAAATGTAGTCACTAGCTCCTTGATAATATATTGTCCAGACCCTGTTGATGGCCTGCTCATTGGTCACCCGGGATAGGGTTATGGACTTGCCCCCACCTGCTAGACCTATGGGCAGCGCAGCATCCTCCAAAGCTGGGGATGTTGGCTGGTGCTAACTGGCTGGGGAGACACTGGCACCTCTCAGCTGTTTGTCAGCCCCAGCAGGAGCAACCCAGGTGGCCACCTTGACCTTGGAAGCGGAAAGTAAGGCCGTCCTTTACACAAATGCAAGAGTTCCCTGTGGGGTGTGGACTCATAGAGAACTGTGGAAAGGTATATAAGTCCTTGCAGCCAACATGGTACAACGACAGAGAGCTGGGAGTACATAACAGAGCGGCTGTCAGACTGAGTTTTCCAGGACCTTGGAGAGCTCCTGGAAACAGTAGGAGTGGATGAAGCCTAGAACTCAGCCGAAGCCATTTAGTGTGTGATTATTGTAATCTTCTTGGTTGGAAGTAGTCAGGCATTGCAATTATTTGGCTCTTTGTACGATTTGGAAACTTCTAGAAGTGGGTATTCTCCACTTTCTACCGTTCCGAAATGTTGTACAAGGTGTCATACTCAGTTTGCTCAGGAGACAGGTGGGCATATACATATTTTTAAAAGAAAGTAAATTCAACTTTCCCCCCATTTATGTCATATCCCATCCTCTACATTACAGATTGGCGAATTTATATTGACAAAACTCTGCAACCCCCTCTACACAGTGTATCTATGTGGTTGTAGAAGGTAAAGGTTTCCCTTCCTCAAAAGCCAGTCAGATCTGACTCTAGGGGGTGTTGCTCATCTCCGTTTCCAAGCCAAAAAGTCAGCACTGTCCACAGACTTCTCCGTGGTCATGTGGCCGGCATGACTAAACACCAAGGCGCACGGAATCCTGTTACCGTCCCACCGAAGCGGTACCTATTTATCTACTTGCAATTTCTTTGCTTTTGAACTGCTAGGTTGGCAGGAGCTGGGGCCAGAGACGGGAGCTCACTCCGTCATGCGGCATTCAGGTCTCGAACTGCCAAACTACAGACCTTCCCATCTGCAGCTCAGCAACTTACCCTCTGAGCCACCTATCAAGATTGTCTGTGGTTTTTCTCCAGTGGGCCAGGAGTGCATGTGCATCTCACTAAAATACTGCACAACAAGAATCTTCGTGTAGTCATATGTACAATCATGACCTGTATTCCAGTTCCAGAGTTAATTTTACAGATTCTCCTGTTTAAACCAGAATTGAGGAGTGGAGTACAATGCTATCTGAAAGTCCGGGGCAGTAAAGGAACAGGAAGTACCCACTAACCCCAGATTCTGGGAAACAGGGACACTTGCAGAACTTAGAGGAGGGGGACCCACTGATACCTCCAGGGGCTCTCACGCTGGGCATCTCCGTTCTTGTTTCAGAGCAAGCCAGTTGAATTTACCGTCCACGCAGTCATCACCACCTCCGATCTGGAGATCAGTCCAACAGAGGTGGATTTTGGATACTGCTCCATCTATGAAGCAGTCCAGAGCACAATCACGCTCACAAACAAAGCTCTTCTGCCCCAGGAGTTTGGCTTTGTAGGGCTCCCAGAGGTATGCCACTGTTTCTTAGTTAATACTTGTATTTATTATTTATACAGAGCCTGAACATCTAGGGTTTGAGTTCCCGGCAAAATAAATGTTCCTTGAGAATTAAAACGTTCCCTGAGAACTAGCTGTAGAGGAGAGAATGAATTATGATTGGCATGGGTGTGTGTGTGTGAGAGAGAGAGTGTGTGTGTGTGAGAGAGAGAGCTGATCCCTGTGCAAATTTGTGTGCAGCTGCAACACAAGATCCAGAAGTGCTAAGCCAAAAATCATACAGTGGATATGGTTGCTTCTTAGGACCGTTCCACTCTGACATCTTCATTATCCTTCCAGTCCAGCATAAATAATGGTGTCAGGGGGAGAAACCCCAAAGGGCCACTTTGACTTGTAGCTTCAGCGACACATGCAGAACCTGTGGGTTCCTGGTTCGAGTCCCAATCGATCATGGCAATATATAGCCTGCTTTAAAAATAATTACATTAGCGACTATGCCTAGGGAAAGCTGAATTCTGCAACTTGTATACATTTGGCAGATAGAGCACAAATATGTCTGATTTCTCTGATGTTCCATAATGTATTCTGCATGTTTTTTTGCTGTTTTGCGTAATGTATTTAGCAGGGGATAAAAAAGGGAAAAGGGGGAAAAAACCTGAACCTAAAACCTAGAATTCAGAACCTAAAAGGGTTAGTCAAGAATAGAAGAGGGCCAACTCTAAAAATCTAATTATAAAACATACAAAAATATACATGTATTTATTAAACACAAATTAAAATAACAAATAAGGGCCCATTCATACCTCATATACAAATATAAAAATACAAAGGCTGATGAAACAGACCTAACGCGTTTTGGCCTTCACAGGCCTTCCTCAGAGGTCTAATTCAAATAGAACATATTGGCTAATATGTAAAAATATATACAATCAAACATATACAAAATATGAAATAAAGACCAGAAAACAATTGTTCCAAAGTTTAACCACTGGGCAGAAATACAAATGAACCCTCCAGTGCAATCACATGTCCCGTAGTACTTCTCTCTGGTCAACTATACATTCTCCTGAGATTGTATAGCCAAATGTTCCCAATGAAATATTCCTTAAGTTGACCCGACTATGCAGCCACAGCAGGACAAAGGGAACACCTGTTCTAGATTTGTGGGTTGGCCACGTGTTCCTTCCAGCTCTGCCGCCTTCCCTATATATGGTGCCTGTGTGATGTATCCCCTAACTCGTTCATTTTCTTTTTCCTTGTCCTGAAAAAGTTTGTAGAAATTCAGCCTGATGATGGATTTGGAACTCTCCTCCCCCTTGAAAGTTTGAACCTGGACATAATCTTCAAAGCCAACAAGGCAAAGGAATACAGCTTTGAGCTGACCTGCAAGACTGAGATCAATAGGTTGGTGCAGGGTTTCACGTCAATGGGGATCCTCACAATGAGGCGGGAGCTGAACTAGATTTCCCGAGCCCGTGTTTTCTCCCCATGCACAACGTGACTGCATCGGGATAAGAATTTACAGGAGAGGCATTTTGAAGAAAAAGATGAAGAGCAGGTTTTTATATCCCGCTTTTCTCTACCAGAAGGAGTCTCGAAACAGCTTACAATCACCTGCCCTTCCTCTCCCCACTACGGGCACCTTGTGAGGCAGGTGGGGCTGAGAGAGCTGAGAGAGATCTGAGACTGGCCCAAGGTCACCCAGTAGGCTTCATTGGGGGGAGGAGTGGGGAATCAAACCCAGTTCTCCAGATTAGAGGCAGACACTTTTAACCATTGCACCATTACTTCGGTGTGTGTGTGATAAACTCTTCTCCAACCTGTTAGTGTATTTGTTTAATGTATTTATTTAAGACATTTATGTGCTGCCCTTCAGTCCCAAAACTGGATTCTCAGGGTAGCTTACAAACACCACTTTAAGCATCACAGGAAATCAAATAATGCCCATAGAGGTGCCACACAGTCCAAAATGGGCGGGAGGAATCGTCTGCTGTTTGGGAAAGTAAGCAATGGGATACCAGGCTTATCGTAAGACCACTCTCAGGTCTTGGCAAGGGGCTGACTTTGCGCTGTGACCGTTTCTGCTGCATTCCATTTTTAGACAGTTCAAGCTGTCGTGCAAAGCCATCGGCGTCCACCCTCCTCTGGAGCTCTCCCATTCCTTGGTTCAGTTTGCCGCCACCGCTCTCAATGATGTGTCGACAGCCACCCTCTTTGTGATCAATAACCACGTGAGCCTCAATCAGTTCACCCACGCCGTCCCAAGGATCGGCAAGGGAGACGTCGCCCCCGTCGGGCCCACCTCCTTCCAGTTTGTCATCCCCGAAGATTCTCCTGTCACGATCATGCCGTGTGTTGGAACGGTTCTGCCTGGGAAGGTAAATTCTCTGGGTGCAGGTTGAAGATCCAGAAGGCAAGTGACAAAATCCTTTGGTAACCTCTGTCCTCCTGAAGAATTGCAGCATGTATCATTTAGCCCATTCTACCTCCCTACTGAGAATAAACATTTTAAAAGAACAAGAACTTTGTTGGACTAGACCAGGGGTCCCCAGCCAAAGGGCACCTTTAGAGTTCTGATAGAAATGTGGGCGCAGCCAGAAAATGCCTCCCAGAAAATGGCTGCCACAGAGGGCAGAGTCAGCCACAAAATGGCTGCCGGAGCTTATCATTCGTCACATATTTATTATTTATTATTTATTTATTTATTATCTTCACATAGTGAATTATCACATATTATCATCTTCACATAGTGAATTCCGTACAGGGATAGACTTTGTAACTGTAATCTTGGGGAACCTGACTCTATTACCCATATCCTTCTCCGCTGTCCCAAATACTCCGTTATGCGCAATATCTTGATTCGCCCTTTTCTCCCTTCGCAGAGTGATTTTCTGGACAGGGATTTAAATTTTTTTTTAGCAGACAAGAGCCCAGCAATAACACTATCTGTCGCTGAATTTTTGACCTACGTATGGAAGTCAAGAGTAATACTCTGTAATTCTTGTAAATCATGTTAGGATTGTCTTGTATTTTGGAATATCGGGAATATTGGTTGATGTTGTTCTTGTACTACCCCTTAAACTTTTCCTTGCCTGGTTTACTTATGTTAAGCCAATAAAGGTTTCTGTTCTGTTCTGAATTATCTTCACATAGTGAAGATCTTTGTGTTGTGGTGGTAGCTGCTGCCAAGGCAACGTTTTAAAAAAACCTGCACAGTCAACCAAATCTCCAACAACAGCCAGTTAGTAGCCTTGCTGGACAAAAGTCCCACCTGATCCCGCCATCTTTCTAAAAACACTTGGTGGGCACCATGTTGGGGGTTTTTTGGATTATACTAAATATCCATTTAGTTTGGCATCCTGTTCTTCACAGTGGCGAACCAGTTGTCCCTAGGAAGACCATGAGCAGTGCACAAAGACAAGACCCTTCCCCTACCGTTTTCCTTCAGCAACGAGTAATAGGTCCACTGCCTTGAGGCATGGAGGCTCCATTTAGCTGCTTGATGAGTTTAACTCTTCTTCCCAATGAATCCCGGGATTTTTAGGATGGTGAGGCTTTCTGAGCATTCTGTGAGTATTTGTAGCTCTCCCCCCTTACAGAACTACTGTGCTCAGAGTTAAGAACATAAGAGCCTTCCTTGCAGGGTCAGATCAGAAACCCACTGTCCTGCTTTCCAGAGTGAGAGGCTTCTAGGAAGCCACCAAGGAGGGCATGAAGGATTTGCTTCATCCCTTTTAAACCCACCCTTCAAAACTGGCAACGGTCACTGCATTAGGTAGTAGTGAATCCCATAAGCTAAATGTGGGGGGAACTGACTGGTGCCCTTTCTGCCTTCTCACTCTCTTTTGGTCTCCGGTTCATGTTCAATCCCAGAAGTCCTTGGTGGAAGTGTCCTTCCGCCCAGTGTTGAGCGAACAGATGATCAGGCAAGAGGCAGTCGAAATGGCACGCCGGGCTGCAGAAATGAAGGAGAAGAAGGCCCGGGAGCTGGAACTGCAGGTATGTATGTGTGTGTATAAGAGACTAATCTGTGCTTCTTGCTCTTTGCATATTGCTAAGATGCACATGGTGACTGGACAGCTTTAGGAGGAGCAGAATCCAGGGAAATGTGAACAGTGGGGGATTTCCGTAGAGCCGTTCGGCCCTCATGAGGTCTACGCCCATGCCCCTTTAGCGGAAGTGTCAGGCTATGAAATGATAGGCACAGTGGCCCATGCAAGCCATTCAGCTGGGATAGGAGGTTGCACCAGCTGACATTGGCCGGAATGGGTAGAAGTATGCAAATGTACTTGGGAGCCTTGGCCAATCACAGAACGTGTACTAGACTGGCACCCCATTGAGGAAGCAAGAAGAAGATTGGTTGTTCCTGATTATTGCATTCAGCTCTATTATATTTCTTGTAAATTCGTGTTTATGGATCACAGTATGAGAATCTGGTGCAGCCGCTGTTCAGTGGAGCAACCATTTTCGGATGATCACAAAGTCCTTTCTACAGTGACTTTTCCCAGTGGGAATCCCGGCGCACCCGCCACATCACCCCTTCTGCGACAGAAGGGTCGAGGCCACATTCTCAGTTTATTTGGAGCACTGGCTAAACCTGCTGGGCTGCACATGAGCACTCAAAGAAGCCTTATACTGAAACTTGTGCGTGTGGTTTGGTTTTGCCTTCAAATCGCAGCCAACTCGTGGCTACCCCATGGGGATTTTAAGGCAAGAGAGGAGCAGAGATGGTTTCCCACTGCCTGCCTCTCTGCGTCATGACCCTGGACTTCCCTGGTGGCCTCCAGTGCTCCCTCTAAGCCGAGTCAGTGTGAGCTAGCTCACAGTTTTTAAGCCTCCAGCTCACACGCTTTTGTCTTTGCTCGGGAAGGAGGGTTCCAGAGCAAACTAATGCATGCAGTAGCCAAATCGCTCGCTCACAGCTTTAATGCCAGTCGCTCACAAAGTAGAATGTTGGCACACAAGACTCCACCGCTTAGAGGGAACATTGGTGGCCTCCCATCCAAGTACTAACCAGGGCCGACCCTGCTTAGCTTCTGAGATCTGACGAGATTGGGCCAGCCAGGGCCATCCGGGTCAGGGCAATGCACCCTATTGCCCAGGATAATCTACTGGTGTCAGATTCAGAAAGTGCTTCTCAGCACCTGGCCCTGAGATCCTTCAGCTGGAGATGCCAGGAGACTGAACCTGGGTGCTTCTGCTGTGTGACTGAACCTCTCCCAAGGAATAGCGGCAGAGGCATCGCAGGCCACCTGGCTCTCCAGGGTCTCGAGCAGAGAACGGGTCTCTTTCGACACTCTAGAATCTTTGGCTGGAGATGGACCTGGGGCTTTCTGGAGGCCAAGCAGGGGATCTCCCACTGAGCTTATGTAGCTGCCTTATGCAAACTTGGAGCTGCGGTGGCTCAAGTGGTTAAGACGCTGAACTGCGGGCTGTGGAAGGTCGGTAGTTCAGCAGTTCGAGACCCGAGTGTGCCGCATGACGGAGTGAGCTCCCGTCTCTAGTTCCAGCTCCTGCCAACCTAGCAAGTCGAAAGCAAGCAATTGCAAGTAGATAAATAGGGACCGCTTTGGTGGGAAGGTAACAGCATTCCGTGCACCTTGGTGTTTAGTCATGCCAGCCACATGACCACGGAAACGTCTTTGGACAGCGCTGGCTCTTCGGCTTTGAAACGGAGATGAGCACCGCAACCCTAGAGTCGGATTCGACTTGCTGTCGAGCAAGGGAACCTTTACCTTTACCTATGCAAACTTGGGCCCGTTTGCCCTAGTCGTGTCCCTTCCTAGCAGCATCAACTCTCTAGGGAATCAGACAGATGAAGGTTTTTCACGACACCTCCTTCTAACTGGAGACACCAGGGACTGAACCTGGGACCTTCTGCGTGCAAACCACATGCCCTGCCTCTGAGCCACAGATAGCGCCTTGGTTATGGAGAGTGAGAGAACACCCTCCTTCTCCCTCTCTCTTCCTTTTGCATGGATTTCCCTCTCTCTGCCACTTTCCCCAGCTGTAGCCTTTCCTTACCTCACTTGCAAGCAGGCCCCAACTCACGAGCAGGCGGCGGGGTGTCTTTCTGAGTCAAAGGAACAAGCCAAGGGCAACATCAAACACCACCGGCTCCAGGAGAGGGTCACTGCTTCTCCTGCGGCCCCCTTTCTGCTCAGCCCCCCCCCCCCGACTTATTTATCTCTCCTCCTGATGCAGGATTTCTGGGGGCTTTGGCACGTGAGCGGCCCCTAGAGCCCTGCAACTATCCGAACGTTTTGCTTCCCTCTCCCCTTCCACTTTTCACAACAGAGGAAGAAGGAGGAGTCCCTGGCTGGACGGAGGAGACTGGGAAGTGGCTCCTTCCTGGGCCAGTTCTCGAGGGACAAATACAGCAAGCAGGCCCTGAAGGTGTCAGAGGTGCCCGAACCGGAAAACATTCTGCTAAAGTGAGCCTCTTTTCTAGTTCATTCATTTGCTGCACGTGCCAGCGTTCAGGGCTCTTTTTGTAGAAAAAGCCCAGCAGGAACTCATTAGCATAATAGGCCATACCCAACAGCAGGAACTCATTAGTATATTAGGCCACACCCCTGACAGCACAGCTCATTTGCATATTAGGCCACACCCCCATGTTACCAGAAGTGTGCTCATCCAGCCACACCCACCTTTTGATTCTTATTCTCTTTACCTTGTTTGTTGACAAAACCCAGGGCTTTGTTTTGGAGCAGGAACTCCTTTGCATGTTAGGCCACACACCCCTAATTGTAGCCAATCCTAATGAGTCTCTGCTGTTGGGTGTGGCCTATTATGCTAATGAGTTCCTGCTGGGCGTGGCCAACTTGGGTGCCAGCCGGAACTCCGTTCCTGCGCGTTCATTCCTGCCCAAAAATAGCCCTGCCAGCGTTGATGAATCTCCGCAGCCAGGAGCACCGCTGTATTATTGATAGAGCGCCAGCCACAATAGGGGTGAGGTACAACCGGTAAGGAAGAAAGGCTCTGGGCCAGCAAGGAGGAGGGAACAGGACCACAGAAAGCTGAAACTGAAGCAGGTCCAGGACTGCTCAGTGGCCAGACAGGAGACTTCAGGAATCCTGCGTGTGCCGCCGCTGCTGTTCCATGATGGAAGATGCCGTGCATAAAAATAAAGATCTCAGAATAGTAACAGCTGCTTTATGGCACATAGACCATTAATGGCAAGTCCCCTGGGTTCGAAAGATCCAAAGCAACACATTGATTTGGGTCCAGGAACTTAGGGTCTGGCTGCGTACCGCGCTCATTGCTTATAGCCACGTGAAAGCCAAGTTCTGACTTGATAATTCTGGCGACTTCTCTGGGAGAGAAGCAGAGATCACTGGACAAGACCATGGAGTCCCTGGATGCCTTTCTTCCCTGTTTTCTATGCTTACGTCTTGTTTAGCAGCTCATTTTCCTGAGTGGTTGAGAAAGAGCAGAGAGACCATTTGGTCCTAAGGAGAGATGATAAACATAGGAAAGCAACTAGGAATACCAGCCTCCAGTGAGACCTGGGGATCACCCAAAACTACAGCTCCCCTCCAGACTACAAAGATCAGTTCCCCCGGAGAAATTGGGTGCTATGGAGGGTGGGCTCTCTGGCATTGCCCCCCACTGAGGCCCCTGTCCTCCCCAGGCTCCATCCCCAAATCTACAGGAGTTTCCCAGCCTGGAGCTGGCAGCCCCGTCCCCCATCACCAAAGCAGGGGGGATCTGGCAGTGCAAAGAGCAACGGGCTTGAGGGAAGGTGGCCTCCAGTTTTCTGTGCCTGTCTCCAGGAGAGGCTCCTGAATCCTCAGGAGTCAGCAACTGGCTTACACGAGGCTACCAAACTCAGACTCCAGTGCAGATTCTTAAGAACAGACGTGATGCCGATGCACAAAGACCAGTCCGATCGAGAGTCAGGATGCCTCGTCCTGCACCAGTCTGTTTCTGAGCGCTTTTCAAAGGCAGCCCCGTATAGTGACCGTTGCAGGTTGACCCGGGGACCCAGGTAGGCTGCCCCCACTGGATCAGTTTCACGCAAGAGGCATCCGTTTCGCAACAATTCCAGATTCGCAAGAGCCACTAGAGACAGGGAACGCATGGTTTTGTTGAACAGGCAACCTTATTAGTCCTGACAAGAACCAGAAAGTTCACGCCATCCATTCAATACCCCGAGGGCCTGTCCACATGTTATTTCTTCTGATCTGCAGTTCTGTCTGTAGGCTCACGGCAAGCAGAGACTGCTTTGAAGCCCCTGCAGCTTAGAAAAGGGGGGATTTGTGGCTCATGATTAAACCGTGAAAAGATGTGGCCGGGATCTCTTTGAGCCGGCATCTTTTGATAAACAGTCCAATACTGGGGACTTCAACTGTTTGTCCCTACATGTCATTATGTACTAAAGCTTCTAAACGTTTGTACCATGTAGATGAATAGAAAGCCAGCCATCGCCACCCACACGCGCCCTTATGGCTATGCAAGAAGTGAGGCGCAAAAGAAAAAAAGTCCTCTCTTAATGCCCTCTTAGGGCTAATATATAGGAGACAAAAAAATAAGCCGATGTAGGAGTGTCGTGAAGGAGATTTTCTGCTTGGCAGGCCTAATGCTAGCCTTTTGCAAAGTGTCGAAATGCATCCCTGCCTTCACCTTCCAATGAAGAAGTTCAGTGCAGGACAATAACAGGTCAACAACCTGTTTCCCATAATGCTCACCCAAGTGCTACTGAGCTCTCAGAGACAGGCTATGAACTCAGTGGCCCTTCCTGGTTGGATCCTCCCACCGCCAAAGCATAAGAATAGCCCTGTTGGATCGAACTCAAGTTTCATTGTCCAGTATCTAGTTTCCAACAGTGGCCAGCCAGATCCCTCCAGAAAGCTTACGAACAGCCTGTGTAAGTTTTTTTTTTTTTTTAGGCCATCTCAGTAGGATTGTATCCCTCACTATGGGAAACTCTTGAGTCTTGACAGTTGACTGACCTGTTACCGATGTGACTAGAGCATAGAGGATTTCTCCCATTCCATGCCTTGATTGTGCTGGAATTTTGCTCCTTGATTCCAGTTTAACAAGGAGGGTTTGTAACATTAATCCCAACGGGGAATACACATTTTGGTACAGATCCTACTTCCTTCCATTAATTAGTATGTTTTCCACTCTCTGGGTTCTTTTGCATTCTTGTTTTCATTGCTTGTGCATCTCTATTGCTTTGGTTTATCTTTTTTTTGTTCACTCATGTTTTGCTCCCTCTAGTGGTCAATGTGACATTACAGCTTTGTACGTCTGGGAAAAAATCCTGCCACTTAAATCTGCAGGGAGAGATGCTGGACATAGAGTGATGCAGGGCTACTTTTGGGCAGGAACGCACAGGAACGGAGTTCCGGCTGGCTCCTGAGTTGGCCACACCCAGCAGGAACTCATTAGCATCATAGGTCACACCCAACAGCAGAAACTCATTAGGATTGGCTACATTAGGGGTGTGTGGCCTAACATGCAAAGGAGTTCCTGCTACAAAAAAGCCCTGGGTATTGAAAACAAAGTAAACAGAATAAGAAGCAAAAGGTGGGTGTGGCTGGATGAGCACACTTCTGGTAACATGGGGGTGTGGCCTAATATGCCAATGAGCTGTGCTGTCAGGGGTGTGGCCTAATATGCTAATGAGTTCCTGCTGGGCTTTTTCTACAAAAAAAGCCCTGGAGTGATGTAATACTGAACTGACCACTAGAAGGAGCAAAATGTGTGTGGAAAAGAAAAAAAAAACCCCAAAGCAGTAGGGACACACAAGCAAGGAAAAGGAGAATGCAGAAGGGCCCTCTGTTACCAAGCTGCATGCGTGCATTGATAAAACACTGCAAAAGAGCAACTAGGTGCGGTCATACGTATGATTGCTTCCAGTTTCTTTTTTGTACAGTGTTTTACTGATGAGCACATGCAGTCCTTCAAGTTAGTAAAGCACCACACCAAAGGGATCTTGATACAATTGTACATACATGTGCCAAGACTGCTTTTTGGCAGTGTTCTAGCAGTTCACATGAGTCACGTGGAGGAGGCAGGAAGGCGTGAATGAATGTACAGGCTGAAATATGTGGCCGAGCGCATATAGTGCCCTGTACAAAATTCAGGAATAAAAATGGAACGATGGAGGACCCTTAGTGTAACTTCCAGTTCAGAAACAAGACCGATCCGTTTAGAAATCCTTTAAGAGGGGAAGCGTGGCAATTTGGACGAGGAATGTCCCAGGAGCCCTCTGAAATGGTGGTGGAAGGTGCTGTCAAGGTGCGACTGACTTATGGCCACCCCATAGGATTTCCAAGGCAAGAGCTGTTCAGAGGTGGTTTGCCATGGCCTGCCTCTGCACAGGGACCCTGGACCTCTTTGGTGGTCTCTAGAGATGTGAAGGCCCGGAAAAAACCCGGAAAAATTCGGGGGGAAACTGGTTTTTTCCCGTTTTTTTCCTGAAGCCTTTTTTGTTTTTTCCCGAAAAATTGAAAAAAGAAAAGAAAAAAATTGATTATGGAACGTTTTATTTTAACATGATGAATAAATATTTTCCAAATCATTTCTGAAATATATATATATATGGTATCAGATTGATGTAATTTCTGTGCACTGAGGACAAGCAAGTCCTAGGTTACAAACTGAACTCTCCAATGCAAGAACAAGAGGCATTTCTTCCTTTAGGAGGTGCGATTGTCAGAAGAAAATTAAAAAGTTTCAGTTTTGTTTTTGCATGTGGGTGGGCATTCTGTAATAATTGTTTGGATACACTATATTTTTAATATGCTAGTTGTGATAATTTCATGCCAAGTAAAAATGTCCATAGTCATATTTTATGTTCCTAAAGTAACAGAATGACTTTCAATCTAGAGAAGACAAAAGAAATGCTAATGTAGCATTTTTTTCAATTTTTCCGAAAATTTCCGTTTTTTTCCGAGCTTCAAAATTTCTGGAAATTTTACATCTCTAGTGGTCTCCTTGTCCAAATACCAATCAGGGCAAACTCTGCTTCGCTTCTAAGAGCTGACAAGATTGGGCTAGCCCGGACCGTCCTAAATAGGACATGCGAAATGGCTCGCTTCTCACGGTGGACGTGTTCTTTTGCCTCCCAAGTTCTGAAGAATACATCGCAGCTCATTTGGCGCTGATTCGGAATTTCACTGATCGATTTGAGAGATTTATTGTACCCTGCCTGGTCGCAAGCGGTGCTATAGATGAGAAGAAAGAACCCGAAAACTTGCAGTACAGGTACAGGTGACGGGGCGGGAGGGAGGGAGGTCACGTCTGCCCGTCTAGTTATTGCATTTTTGTCCTGCCTTTCCTCCGTGGAGCTTCCGGTGGTGTGCCCCATTCTCCCTTTTCCATTTTTTTTTATTCTCACAACAAGCCTGTGAAGTAGATCAGGCTGAGAAATTGAGACAGGATCACGGTTCCCCCCAGGGACCTTTCATTGCAGCGTGGAGACCTGATTCTTTTTTAAAAATAGAATTGGGTGGGAGTTAAACGTAGTAGGGGAGAGAAAGCGGGAGCACAGAGACAAGATGTGTCTCCTCTTCATAACTGTCTGATTATTTAAAAAGGTGAATTGGCTAACACAGCTGCCCTGAGTGGAGTCACACCCTTCAGAGCCCATTGCCTTAGAAGAGCGTAACTTTGTTCAGCATTGCACTGTGAGCATCCGAACTGCGAACCGGGAGGGCTGTGATTTGAACCTCAAGTCTTCCAAAGGACTCATTTGGTAGCCTTGAACTAACTATTTTTTGTTCCAATCACAGTATCATCAGCAATCCATGTCTGTGAGATGCTTTGAACACACAGTGTTCAATATACAAATATATAGAGAGAGTTTCATTGTCCTTCCGTGGCACCCTCTTTGTGGTTGATTTCAATATATATAAATCAGTGAACTCACTGAGGAGATAATATTTATATTTATTTATTTATTTATTTAGAAGCAAGCTACGCTGGTGGCATCAAAGTCAGAACAATATTGGCTTTACTCCAAAACTGAAACCACCAAATAACTGTGTTTCCACCCCTGCTCCCCAGTCATTCTTTCACATTCTTGATTTGAGTCCAGTAGCACCTTTTTAAAATGTATTTATTTACATTATTTATAGTCCACCTTTCTCACTGGGACTCAAGGCAGATTACACCTTAGAGACCGGGGGGGGGGGATTTTTTTTGGGGGGGGGGGAAGGGTAAATAAGCTTTCAAGAGCCAAAGCTGCCTTTAACATTCTTGAGATCAGGGCGTTTTTTGTAGAAAACCCCCAGCAGGAACTCATTAGCATAACTGGCCATACCCAACAGCAGAAACGTATTAGCATATTAGGCCACACCCCTGACAGCACAGCTCATTGGCATATTAGGCCACACCCCCGTGTTACCAGAAGTGTGCTCATCCAGCCACACCCACCTTTTGCTTCTTATTCTGTTTACCTTGTTTGTTGTCAAAACCCAGGGCTTTTTTTGTAGCAGGAACTCCTTTGCATGTTAGGCCACACACCCCCAATGTAGCCAATCCTAATGAGTTCCTGCTGTTGGGTGTGGCCTATTATGCTAATGAGTTCCTGCTGGGCGTAGCCAACTCAGGAGCCAGCCGGAACTCCGTTCCTGTGCGTTCCTGCCCAAAAATAGCCCTGCTTGAGATCCGAAAAGGACCATTAGAGTGTCTCCCCTTTTATGTGTCTTGAACAAAAGTACATTTCCTGTTCCTGGAACAAGCACTCCAGTGGTAGCGGTGGCAGTGTTGTTGGTTTTTGGGGGGAGGGGTTGTGGTTATTGTAGTTATTATTATTATTACTAATATTTAATTTTGCACCCACAGTCCGTATAATACCTTGTACCTAGAGCTTCATTGTCCTTCCGTGGCGCCCTCTCTGCTGTTGCTTTCGAACAATGGGAGAAGCACCATCAACTTTGGCTGCATTGCTGTGGGTAGGAGACTTTTGGCAAGCAGGCTGTAGATCCTTATAAGCCTGGTTATTTTACGGGTTTCAGATTGGCATTTTAGGCCCTTCTCTTCATAGGTAGCTTTCTAAAGGAGGGTGTAAACCTAATACCTATCAAGTCCTTCCCCCCCCCCACAAGGGACTTTCCCTGTGGGTTGGTACGCTCATAATGTTCAAGCAAGGGGGAGTTGGCTGCTGGAATCTACATTGGCCCCAGGCTAATCAGAATTCATTCTCAGCCCAGGTCTGACACTTCATAAGAACATAAGAGAAGCCATGGTGGATCAAGCCAATGGTCCATCCAGTCCCACACTCTGTGTCACACAGTGGCCAAAACCCAGGGGCCATCAGGAGGTCCACCAGCGGGGCCGGAACTCCAGAAGCCATCCCACTCTTGCCCCCCAAGCACCAAGAATACCGAGCATCACTTCCCCAGACAGAGTCTTCCATCTGTACTTTGTGGCTGATAACCACTGATGGACCTGTGCTCCATCGGTTTATATCCAAATCCCCTCTTGAAGCTGTCTAGGCTCGTAGCTGCCACCACTTCCTGCGGCACTGAATCCAATGTGTTAATGACTCTTTGGGTGAACACGTACTTCCTTTTATTTGTTCTAAGCCTACTGCTCATTCTAAGAATCCTGGTTAAGAAGGAGCATTTGCTATTCTTAAGCACAGCCAAAGTCAGCCAGTGGAGAAGGAGATTTTTAGAGGGGGAAAGGCAGGTGTTGGGCTCACAGTCTCAACCCCTCTTCAAGCTGCATGTGGCTTTAACCATGTTCTTATAAATATGAGTCCCCGTGTTAACGGCGAAGGGCAGACAAGTCAAGATGCCATGTCTGGTTGACAACATGGGATCGCATTTGCCAGGACACTCTGTCTGCGGCTCTTGGAAGATCCTCATTCCTCCCGCTCAGTTCCTCTTCTACGTCAGTGTTGGGTTTCATGTCCCAAACACAGCAGCAAACGTGAATGTGTGCAGAGTGTAAAGTTCTCTGCACATCCCCTCTAGAGCATAGGACAAGTGTAGGCCAGTGGGGAGGGGGGAGAACAGGGTAAAATGTGTTGGGGGGGTTATGCCATACTCAGGACAGTTCATTTTTGGACCGTTCTTACGTGGGCTTTTTTTTTATATGGACACTCTGAAAATGTGAAACTCTTTCGTCCATCAGGGCACAGAGTTATGAAAGAACTCAAGATACAGAACATTTCCCAAGAACAACTACCTGTATCTTTTGCCAAATCATTTCTTCCTTTCCCTTCCCCGTCCCCCAAAATCACTTGCTGCTTGGTAGGTCTTTACAGCCACAATGTCAGGATTCTTAAGAGATCTTCACAAGTTCACAGTCTAATTAGGAAATAAGGATTTCAGAATGAAATAATGTGGTATGCACACACACACCCCATTACGTTCAACTGCCATGGCTTCCCCTGAAGAATCCAGGAAACTGTAGTTCGGTGGAGGGTACCAAGAATTCCCAGATATCCAGAATTCTCCTGTCCCATGCAGAACTAGTTTTCCAGGGAATGCAGAGGGAATGACAATTCCATCAGTTTATGTCTGCAGTATGAATACATCCATGAGGTATGTTCTCAAGGTAATTTCAGCACCTTCTGCTTCACGCATGGTGAGCTCAGTCATAGAAGTTTGGTGAAAGAAGATGACCAGATTTTTGTAAAGGACTTTGTCACTCAGTAACCATCTCGCCCAGCAGTTAGTGAATACCCAGCTCAAACCAGCCCAGTGAAATACAGGTGTCACCTATATGGAAGGGCCAAGGACAGATACCTTTACAGACCGAAATGCCCGAGAGAAAGTCCCATTCCTTTCTACACTCTACAAGCTGTAACTGTCTCTAGGTAACAGATTGTCAAAGCGGCTTCCTTTTTTGGGAAACGGTTGCTTTGGTTACCATTAAACTTGCATTTCCTTAAAGTGGTACTTCCCAGCTGGGATATTCCCTCTTGAGTCCCTTTGGACCCTTCTGGTTGTTGAATCCCGTTCGTATGCTTGAGGAAGGAGAATCCCGAGAGCTCAGCATCTCGTTCTGTCCAGAGGAAAGCAGAGCGGTGAGAACGTTAATTAATTTTATTTCCCCCCCATCCTTTGAGGTGGCACACTGGGGTTCCCCACCCGCCATTTTTTAAGGACCACTGAGCTTATGCAGCTGCCTTATGCAAACTTGGAGCTGTGGTGGCTCAAGTGGTTAAGATGCTGAACTGCAGGCTGTGGAAGGTCGGTAGTCCAGCAGTTCGAGACCCGAGTGTGCCGCACGACAGAGTGAGCTCCCGTCTCTAGTTCCAGCTCCTGCCAACCTAGCAGTTCGAAAGCAAGAAATTGCAAGTCAATAAATAGGTCCCACTTCGGTGGGAAGGTAACAGCCTTCCATGCGCCTTGGTGTTTAGTCATGCCGGGCACATGACCACGGAAGTGTCTTCCGACAGCGCTGGCTCTTCGGCTTTGAAACGGAGATGAGCACCGCAACCCTAGAGTCGGATTCGGCTGGCTTTTGAGCAAGGGAACCTTTTCCTTTACCTTACATGGGATATTAAAGGGGAAGTGCTTGCTCACGTAACTGTTCCATGTGCTTCTTCATCACGGTAAGTGTAAGCATACCAGCAGCATGTCTCCCCATTGGCAGGTGTGTTGACAATGGATGTACATGGGCCAGCATGCAAAGGTGCTTAAACATGATGGGGGGGCACATGACATTGCTGTACAAATGAGCTGTCTTTCATGTGCCCAGGGGCAGGCAGACGTTCTCACAAGCACAGGCAAGGCAGGCAAGCGTCAAGCCAAGACACTGTCAGAGCTGTTGAGCCCACAACAGGCAGAGCTGGACTGAGACTATGTATAGGAATCAGTGCCTGCTGACATCAACGGCTAGACCTTATCCCGCATTCTGCAAAGCCTCACAGGGGCTTCTAGTACCTTGTGAGCAGAGGAACGGCCCTGGGCAGCCAACCAGGTGCTCCACCCTTTGAACTGAGCTTAGCTTCCACTTGGGCTTTCTGCTTCTTGAGCTCCTGGAGCTGACTGTGAGGTCCCTGGCAATAGGCCAGTCTTCTAAGCAGCCCCAGTTTCTGACTCCTGCTCCTGCTCAGGGGCCATCTGGGCTTTTAGTCTGATAGATCCTGGGAGTCAAAGGGCCTGGGAACCACAGGGTCTGCCAGAGTTTCGACCTCTGAAATATCAAAAAAGGCCTGCAGCCAAGCCCCCACACTGTGCTAAGGCAGCCTAGACGAATGTCGTTTCTCCCTTTCCACGCGTCCTTCCCGACAAACACAAAGCTCTTTCTTCATAGTTCTGTGAAATGCTGGGAATCCGAAGCCAGAAAGCGACCCTCTCCATCACTTTGATCGGCGAGGGAGTGATCCCTTCGATCCTTTGCTCGGTGGAAGGAGACGTCTTCAACCTGGGCCATGTCGTCGCCAAGGAAACGGCCATTTCCACCTTTAAGGTACATCTCAGCACACCTTTGCTTTCAGGGGACAGCACAACTTCCTTAATACTTTTCAAAACTGTGAGTTGTCCCTTGGGAACATGCACTTCTGCTCATTCTCCTGAGTCATTGGAAGTCCAAAATTTGCTTGATCTTTGCTGGCACGGAAATCTCACTGCAAGGTGACCAACTCCTATAATTCTTCTGAGCTTCCTTTATAAGCGTGCCCAGGGCTATTTTGGGGCAGGAACGCACAGGAAAGGAGTTCCGGCTGGCTCCCAAGTTGGCCACGCCCAGCAGGAACTCATTAGCATAATAGGTTACACCCAACAGCAGAAACTCATTAGGATTGGCTGCATTAGGGGTGTGTGGCCTAACATGCAAAGGAGTTCCTGCTATAAAAAAGCCCTCCGTTTTGACGACAAACAAGATAAACAAAATAAGAAGCAAAAGGTGAGTGTGGCTGGATGACCACACTTCTGGTAACATAGGGGTGCGGCCTAATGTGCTAATGAGCTGTGCTGTCAGGGGTGTGGCCTAATATGCTAATGAGTTTCTGCTGTTGGGTGTGGCCTATTATGCTAATGAGTTCCTGCTGGGCTTTTTCTACAAAAAGAGCCCTGAGCGTGCAGGGGTTCACGATCTTGGGAAAGGACCCATGGATAAGGATAATGGAAAGGACCCGTGGATAAGGATGGCACAGCTCTGACCCTGCCTCGGTTTCTTTTGCAGATAGAGAATACGTCCTCCATAGCCCTGAAATTCTCCATCCTTCTCGAGTCTCTCTCACCAAATCGGGACAAAGAGCAGCAGAAGCTTCCCACTTTCCTCTCATCTCCAGGGAAAACGGATTTAGTGGGTAAAAATAGTTGTTCTCAGTGTTTTCAGTATGAAAGTGTTGGTAGACCTCCCTGACCAACAAGCATCAGGTATGGTGGTGCCTTAGACCGAGTGAGACCATCGGGTCTGTCTAGTTTGGTATTGTGGACTCTGGCTGCCAGCAGCTCACTAGCACTGCGCTCCTAAGCCAACTGAGGCCTTTCCAAGCCCATTGAAGTCAATGGGCTGAAGAGGGTAACTCTACCTGGGATTACACCGTCAGTTCTCAGGCCAAAAAGTCATTTTGTAGAAAAAGAGGTGCAGGAGCTCATTAGCATAACTCATTAGCATAACTCATTTGCATATGCCACACCCCCTGACATCACTGGAAGTGTGTCAGAAGGCAACACCCACCGCTCAGGCTCCACTGGACTGTTTTGGATTGCTAGCTGGGGGGGGGGAGGTGCAGATCTGTCCTGGCAGAGGAGGGAGAGCTTGTACCTGAATAAAACTTGGTCTTAAAGCTGCCACTGGAAAGTTTTGGACCGTGGGGCGGGGGAGCTCTGCAACTTACCTGGCTGCTTCTTGCTCTGACTGAGGGCTGCTGGGAGTACGGGGTGGGGATTGTTGCATATGCCCGCCCCCTGGGCTCTTTACTGCCGGAGCTCTGCTCCTGTGCGCTCCCGCAGGAAACGACCCCTGCCAACACCACACATTGAACCTCATACCTTGTGGATGCAAAGACACGTGCTCAGTTGCCGAAGCCCGGCCCCTTTTCCTACCTGTCTTACACAGAATTAGATTATTGGTCCGTGGAGCTCTGACTGCTATTGGCCCTACACCCGAACCTGCCATCCTTTAACTGCGATTGGATCACTGGTCCGTCTAACCCAGTATTGTCTGTTTTGACTGGCAACAGCTCTCGCCCGGCCCTGTTCCAAAGCAGCCATTTCTCAAGAAGAATCGATCTCTGTGACCAGGAGACCAGTTGTAGTTCCATGAGGTCTCCAGCTACCCCCTGGGGACTGGCCACCCTAGCCACACAGGAGGTGTCTGACCTTACTGCCTGGGTTCATGCCGCTACCTGCCAGGGTGAGCCCAAGAGGAGACAAGTCTAGTCTCCTTTTCTTGGGACAATGAAATAACTTTATCTACTTTACAACATTTGTATCCTGCCTTTCTGTCCTCACATGAGCCACCAAGGCGGCTAAAACATATGTGATAAAAATGCATTTTAAAACCATTAAGAGAAGAAGAAGAAGAAGAGAAGAAATTGGATTTATACCCCGCCCTTCACTCGGAGTCTCAGAGCGGCTTACAATCTCCTTCCCCTTCCCCTCCCCACGACTGACACCCTGTGAGGCAGGTGGGGCGGAGAGAGCTCTCTTGAGAACTGCCCTTGAGAGAACAGCCCTGAAAGAACTTGTGACTGACCCAAGGTCATCCAGCAGCTGCACGTGAAGGAGTGGGGACTCGAACCCGGTTCTCCCAGATTAGAGTCTGCCCATGTAACCACTACACCAACATCACCTCACCCCCCCAAAGCCCACACATCATTAAAGCAATTACAAACAGAGTTCAAATACATACAGACATAAAAACGGCAATGAAAACCTTGGTCAGGAAAGAGGGATAATTGGGAACTCCAAACAAAACCAAAAACCAAATCTCCGCCTACTGGCAGGAAACAGCAGTAGGAGGCAGACAGATCTCCCCGAGGAGAGAGTTTGGTGCCACGACTGAGAAGGCCCTTCTCCCAGGTTGCCACTCACCTAATCTCAGAAGATGCCCTGGGAGGAGATTATCTGCTCTCGCTTTGGCAGCCCTGGGAGGAGATTCTCCGCTCTCACTATGGCAGCCCTGGGAGGAGATTCTCTGCTCTCACTATGGCAGCCCTGGGAGGAGATTCTCTGCTCTCACTATGGCAGCCCTGGGAGGAGATTCTCCGCTCTCACTATGGCAGCCCTGGGAGGAGATTCTCTGCTCTCACTATGGCAGCCTTGGGAGGAGATTCTCTGCTCTCACTATGGCAGCCCTGGGAGGAGATTCTCTGCTCTCACTATGGCAGCCCTGGGAGGAGATTCTCTGCTAGGAGCAAGGCCCCGGAGGGAAGCATGTCTGCCTCCTTCCCTGACTGTAATGGTCCCATCGATTGCGGCTGGGAGCTGAAAGGAAAAGGGTTCTTTTAGCTAGAGCAGGACCCGGGTGCGATGGCCTCTTCTAGCCCTTCTGCCAACGCCCTTGTAAGAATAGGCCTCTGACATCTGGGCTCCCATTCAGGCTGTCGCATACAAATATGTGTTCAGCATCTGCCCTGAATTAGCAGCAGACCACTTCGTCGTTGTGCCACCTGGTTCTCTCAACTTCTGTTTTGTAGTTCATTTATAACGCTCATGAGCTTTGACAGCCAGCTCCAGGTTAATACATTTAATAAGCAGATTTTACCTGCTTTGGTGCAGGACTTGAGGATCCAAAGGACCCTTTGGGAAGCAGAAGAGCTTAAAAGAAGAGGAGGAGGAGGAGGAGATTGGAAAAGTAGCAGGAGCCTGGAGGTTCCTTGCCTGGAGCCAGTTTGGTGTCGTGGTTAAGTGCGCGGACTCTAATCTGGGAGAACCGGGTTTGATTCCCCACTCCTCCACATGCACCTGCTGATGTGACCTTGGGTCAGTCACAAGCTCTGGCACAGCTGTCCTTGAAAAAGAGCAGTTTGTGTCAGAGCTCTCTCAGCCCCACCCACCTCACAGGGTGTCTGTTGTGGGGAGGGGAAGGGAAAGGAGTTTGTAAGCCGCTCTGAGACTCCAAGTGAAGGGTGGGGTACTTTCCTCCCTCTGCCAGCTGACGTCTAATCCATCCCGCAGGTACACAGAACTACAGCGGTCTGAGTGTGTTCAGCGTCTCCCCAGTCGAAGGTACCGTTGGTGTCGGAAAGACCCAGGAGTTCACCATCACCTTCAGCCCCGACCACGAGAGCCTGCATTATTCCGACTGCCTAAAGATCATGCTCTTTGACAAGGTGAGACTGCCTCTGGGTCTGTGGCACGGAGAGCTGAGCGCCGGCTGGGGATATGGGCAGATGGGTCTGCTAGCACGCGCTCTTTGGGTATCTAAGCACCAGCCCCCTTTTGCTCATCTCTTCCCCTTCTGACGACTTGGAGTCCCCAGCTTCGTCCAGCCTTCAGATGCTTCTAAAACGCTGAAAGTGGGTAGTGTTTGCGACCCCAAAATGGCTGCCAGAGAGTAAGGTCAAATCACAGAAGGGTGGGCGGTGTGACTGAGAATGCCGCTGCTGAACAGGCATTCCCTGCACACAGGATGTGGAGTAAACCCAGGATTGGCCATTTGCTTTGGGGGAGGGGCGTGGCTTGGTTTCAGCGTCCAAAGGGAAGGGATTGTACCCTGCATCCCCCGGGGCTGGGAGAGGTGTGCAAGCCAGAGACGTAAGGAAATCCCTGTCTGTAACCCAACTAAGGGCGCACGGCTGTGGTGTGTCTGCCCAGGACACACTTCCCTGATCAGGCAGCTGGTTTGGAAGGACAGTTTGCCAGTGGGTTTTTTGTTCCCAAGAAGTGAGTGGGCTCCTAGACACACATTGGTGGGTGCCACCCATGTTGAGGATTACTGTTATAAAGCATCGTGCAGAATCCTCATTGCTGTTGATGTTACATGAGGCGAGGGACTGAGTTTGGGGGAGGCAAAGTGCACGCCCCCTTGGGCTTCAGCTGGAAGGGAAAGGATTATCCCTCTCTAACCATGGGGATCTGCAGCACTCCTTCCTCCTCAACCTCTCCCTGTCTTTTGGTTTGGTTGTGGTGGTTAGGAATGGTGGACTCTAATCTGGGAGGACCAGGTTTGTTCGATTCCCCACTCCTCCACATGCAGCTGATGGAGTGACTTTGGGTCAGTCACAAGTTCTGTTGGAGCTGTTCTCTCAAGGGCAGTCCTCGAAAGAGCTCTCTCAGCCCCACCTACCTCATAGGGTGTCTGTTGTGGGGGAGGGGGAGGGAAAGGAGAGTGTAAGCCGCTCTGAGACCCCTTTGGGTAGTGAAGGGTGGGGGTATAAATCCAATCTCTTCTTCTTTGTTCTTCCTATTAGTGCCGTAGGTTAAAATCTACAGGATGTATAATTGCATTTACATATATTTACATATATTTACATATATTTACATATGCGGTGGCTCAAGTGGTTAAGACGCTGAACTGCAGGCTGTGGAAGGTCGGTAGTTCAGCAGTTCAAGACCCGGGTGCCGCATGATGGAGTGAGCTCACATCTCTAGTTCCAGCTCCTGCCAACCTAGCAGTTCGAAAGCAAGAAATTGCAAGTAGATAAATAGGTACCACTTCGGTGGGAAGGTAACAGCGTTCCGTGCGCCTTGGTGTTTAGTCATGCCGGCCACATGACCACGGAAACGTCTTCGGACAGCGCTGGCTCTTCGGCTTTGAAACGGAGATGAGCACCGCAACCCTAGAGTCGGATTCGACTGGCTTTCGAGCAATGGAACCTTTACCTTTACTATAGAATCTTGCAGTCTGCATACATGACCCAAAAGAGAGTATAGAACCAGCAGCACCAGAAAGTGCTGTAAAAGGCATGAAACAGGGAACATATATGGCCGTCCAGACACAACCATTTCCTGTCTCTGGCCCAGGAGGAGAAGCTGAGTGTCTGCTACCTCCGAGGACAGGCTGCTGCTTCCTCTGGCACCCTCCCCTCTGCTCCGGCCTCCACTTCCTTCCTCTCCC
>NW_015170302.1:653929-699595 GCF_001447785.1 Gekko japonicus | reverse complement strand
GGTGCCCTCCAACTCTCACACACAGTAAAAGGGGGCGGGGAGGTGTCTTCATTTGCTTTCCTGAGGGGATGAAAGAACTCAGAGTGTCTCAAACCTGTACACGGGACTTAGTACCTGACTTCCCACACTGGAGACAGCGGGTTCCTGAGACCGCAAAAGGAAGCATCCCACCCGTGTGCCCTAAAAACAGTTCCAGGAAGGCTCTCATCAAACTGGTGTTCTGCGTGGTACAAAGTGGCACCATCTGGGCAGAAGAGAGCAGCGCTGAGACTGAACTGAAGTGAACAAGCTGGCACTGTGGCAGGTGCCCTTCTTATTTGTTCACCGTGGAAGTCGAGCGTCAACAATTAATGAGGGGCGCCATCTAGTTTTTGCTAGAGGCAGGACAGAGCGCACACAAGCCCAGCTGAGCTAAGTTTGAGTCCGGTGGCATCGGACTCAGACTTTGTTCTGCTGCTTTAGATCAACACGGCTGCCCACCTCAATCTGTCTTCACGGCAAGGCCGGCTGTGAGGGCAAAGAGAGATGAAAACCTTCCCCAGGCAGAACCTTCCAACGCCCCCAACTGCTTCCGCTGGATTTCCAACATGTTTCGGAACTCTGTGTGCTGAAAGGACAGATGGCTTTTTACCTGTGTTTATTGTGCAGCTTTGTCCGCCTTGGGCCCTTGCAGTGAGGCACTATCCACTTTCAACCTCCCTCCTCTCATTTAGGAAGTCATCCGTGTCATCCAGCTGAAAGGGGCCGCGAGGAACCACATGATGTACGTGGAAGGAGGCGACCCATTGGATGTGCCCGTAGAGTCACTGGCCCTGACGACGTCTCTGGCAGAAGAAGCAGCCAAAGCAGGTAATACCGTCCTTCCGGGCAGGCCCTTGCATCCTAAGCCCACAGTTCTGCATCATGGCGGACAAGAAAAGGCCCGTTCCTTCTGGACACCTAGGCAGCAGAGCAAGGTAGCAATGCACGTGAACCTTTTCCTGAGGAATTGCCTGGTTGGTCTATTGCACCCAGGGGCGGATTAAGGCTCACTGGTGCCCTAAGCACTGACCAATCTTGGTGCCCCCAATCTTGGTGTCATAGCCGATGACACTGCACCCCCGCCAACAAAAAATAGAAGATAACCCTAGGGTGCACCATGATCAGTGTGCACTAGTTTTGTCATTTTTTTTAAACAAATCTTCGGCCCCAGTCAGACATGCTGTAAAATGGAAAGCGCGGGGGGGGGGGGGGGGAGCGCAGCTATTTCGGCCGTCGCAGTCTGATGCGCCATTATGCAATCAGACGCGATGGCGGCTTCCCCGCAGTAAAGAGGACGATGGGGGAGGAAGCCGCACGCCAGCGCGATCACACGACTGGAGGCTCTCATAGACGGCCCGTGGAAAAGCGTTTGCCACTACATATGGTGAGGTGGGTTTTTTACCGCACGGCTTCGGCGGCTGGCCACGGGTTCACCACGGAAGTGCTACGCCTCCCAGATGTTCCTGTGTGATTGCGCCCGGATACTCCGCGGGACTCCCGTGCCTTCAGCGGGGCAAATGCTCCATGTGAACAGGGCCTTTATTCGTTTGTTTTTTTCTCCTTTTCACCCTTTTCCCAACTTTGCAGTGCCCCCTTTAGCCCTGGTGCCCTAAGCACGTGCTTAGTCTGCTTAACGGTTAATCTGCCCCTGATTGCACCCCAACCAAAACGCAGTCTTGGGGGACTTTAAAAATGGACGGGTTTTATTGGGGCATATTTCATAGGCTAGAAGCCCACTTCATCAGATGCATGAAGGGCTGTCGGTTGTTAGATATACGTTTACAGGGATTTTTTTCCTCCAGAGGAACCCTTGAGAGTTCTGGCACCTCTTTTTTTTTAAGTCCTATATATTTATAGACATAAAGACGAGGGGAGAGCCTTGGCTCAGTGGCCGCGCACATCATTTGTCCGCAGAACTTCCAAATCATTTCCCGTTAGGCCTATTCCTGTTCGTGGGGAGCTGCTGCCGGGGAAGCAGAAAGGCCAGCTTCCTCGATTCACTCTAAAGCAGCTTCCTGCGTTCAAAACCTGTGATCAGTACAGCCAGAAGATCCCCGAATGCAACCTTTGACATTTCCATGAAAAGCTCGAGCACGTACATTAATGATCACGGTGACCTTTCATAGCAGCCGTAATTGGTGATAAGGCAGGCTTCTCTGATTCACTGTGATAATCTCTTACTCCGGTCTCGATTGAACCCTATCAAAGCAAATAGATGAATCAGCAGCTTTGATCCCCCGTTCAGTAGTTTCTCCTGCAGCTTCCCTTTGAAGTCCCCGAGCGAGAAGGTCGCACAGAGGCCTCTGGTCAAGGGGATGGATAGCTTCGTGTCCAACAGGCCGCGCCCAGAGGGTGTTCCTGCCCCAGCCCTCCAGACTAACATGATTAGAGGGAAGTGCTTGAGCGGGCAAGGCAGGAAGGCAGCGGGCAAAAGGGGGCACGAAATCAGGGACTGAGCGCAAGGCGGAGGGCGTGGGTTGCTGCCAGGAGGCAAGAGGGAAGCTGTGCAGAAAGCACAGATTAGTTTAAAGAGGGACCGTGCTGGCGTAGGAGCGGAGGGGCCGCTGTGACCTGGAATGTCCCCAGCTCTGCCATGGACCTTTCAAGTGGCCTTAGGGAAGCCCCTCAACGCAGCCTCAGTTCCCATTGGTGGTGGAAAGTGTGATGTATTCAAAGCTGCCTATGTATGATGTGAATCACCTAATTCATACACCATGTAAAGCTTCGTCCTGGGCTAGGATCCTAATCCCTCCAATCCTATTGGTAGCCCAGGAAGAACCTACCACTCACATGCAATCAAGCTCACAGAGCGGGAACGTCTGTGATTGGACCTTAGGTACACAATCTTATTGGTTGTTATTGTGAAAGAGGGTGGGGCTATATTAGCCGGGAGAGTTTAAAAGCAGGACAGCTTCAATGCTAAAGCTGTTCTGGCTATTTTGATTGAGCTGTTGGAGTTGAGTTACGAGTTGCTGAATGAAGCTGATCTTTTGCTGAATCACTCTGACTCGTTCTGTTAAGTAGCCGACTTAACAGAAAGTGCCATCAAGTGGCAGCCAATTTACAGTAACCCCGTAGGCTTTTTCAAGGCAAGAGATGTTCAAAGGTGGTTTGCCATTGCCTGCCTCTGCATAATGACCCTGGGCTTCCTTGGTTGGGGTGCAATCAGAGGCAGATTAACGATTAAGCAGGTCTCCCATCCAAATACTAACCAGGGCTGACCCTGCTTAGCTTCCAAGATCTAGGTTGCCCAGGTCAGGACGGTGTCCCCATGAGAGGAATAAGAATCCTGACCTACCTTACAAGACTGTTGTAAGGGAGGGCTTCCGGTCTGGCTAAGATGGAGGACTGAAGCGTTTCGCGATCGTGCGAAGCGAGCGACGGCCACTTTTGACAGTTTGGGCAATACACAGCCCAACGCATCACTCCCCAGCGAGGGGGGGGGACAAGCAGGCAGCAGCGCCCTAGAGGGAGTGTGAGGTTGGCGTAATCCAGCTTCGGAAGAAGCTGAATTGGGCTTTGACCTCCTCCCACGAAGAAGGCAAGTGCCAAGCAACTCTATAGTGGCCGATCGAGCCGGATTACCGGCATAAATTCTTCGTCAGCCGACCTCTTTGAAGAAGGACAAAGACCTACCTTACAAGACTGTTGTAAGGGAAATGCGTAAAGTAGCTCACACACTCCGGGAGCTGAGCGGAAGCAGTAATAAACGCCACTTGCTGTTATTGAGTGCAAGGGACAAGGAATGGCCCATCGAAGGAAGACTCCAGCCCAAACCCTAGAACGACTCATCTGTAAAACTCTCTGTAGCTGGAGATCCTGCCACGGAGGTCATGCAAACACGGAGCTTTTATACGCTTCCAAATGTGGCTGTGTATTCATGGCACAGAGTGGCTATGCACATGTGCACCAATCACAGTGGTTCTGGCTTTGTATGAATACCAGCACATACCTTTCTTTTATTAAAAAAAGAACAGCAACAACCCACTGAACTTCTGTCTCCTGCAGAAAGCGACAAGCTCACAAAACCCATCCTTCTGAGGCTGGAGTGCGTTCAGTCCGAGACCTTGGTGATCCCGGCTGTCAGGGAGCTGCGAGTGGGTGGAATACGAACTGCCCAGTTCCCCTCGAAGAAGGTACGGTAGCGCTCCAGAGCAGACGCTTGTCAAGGGCTTCCAGTGTCATACTTCCAGCACAGCAGATCTCTAGGAATGTTTCACTGCAGAAAAAGAAGAAGAATGGGCTTTTATACCCCCACTTTTCTCTACCTCAACGGGGCTTACAAATGTTCCCTCTAAGCTGTGGAGTCTTGTGAGCAAAAATTTTACTTTGTGGGCTCCTGGCATTAAAGTTGTGAGCAAGCAATGTGGCTACTGCATAAATTTGTTTGCTCTGGAGCCCTCCTTCCTGAGCTAAGACAAAAATGTGTGAGCTGGAGGCTGAAAAAACTGTGAGCTAGCTCACACTAACTCAGCTTAGAGGGAACACTGCTTACAATTGCTTTTCCCTTCCCAGCTCCATAGCCAGAAAAATTTTGGTGGGGGGCAGGTCACTTAGGGGCCTCCCCTCCCCTTCCAGAGCCATTTTGTCCCTTCTCCTCAGTTTCACTCCCCTCTGATCAGCTGTTAAAGGTAACAGCTGATCTGCAGGAGGGAAACTGACCAGAAGTAGCAGGGCCGCTTCCCTGGAAGTGTGGGCGGGGCCGCAGAGGGGCAGGGGTAGGATACTCTGTTCCCTCTAAGCTGAGTTAGTGTGAGCTAGCTCACAGTTCTTTAGCCTCCGGCTCACACATTTTTTGTCTTAGCTCAGGAAGGAGGGCTCTGGAGCAAACTAATCTATGCAGCAGCCAAATCGCTCGCTTACCACTTTAATGCCAGTAGCTCACAAAGTAGAGTTTTTGCTCACAAGACTCCACAGCTTAGAGGGAGCATTGGTAAGGAGAGCGGCGAGGTGGGGGTTGGGGGGGACTGGCATCCTCCCGGGGTGGGGTAGGGCTCATCTGTGGTGGGCCTGTGCCCCCCTCAAGCCCCACTGTGGCTACGGGCCTGTCCCTTCCTCTCCCCACAACAGTCACCTTGTGAGGTAGGTGGGGCTGAGAGAGTTTGGAGAATACTGTGACTGACCCAAGGTCACCCAGCAGGCTTCATCAAACCCGGTTCTCCAGATTACCCCACTACACCACGCTGGCCCTGGCACCGTATATCACAGTATGATAAGAAGCATGTCTACAGCTTGGAAGGGTGGGAGAGAGACAAAGGAAACTGGCATACAGACCCTTGCCTGTGCTTCTGCTTGCCTTCCTTCTCCTGGAAATGTGTTGCCAACACCACCGGAAGAGGAACTTTTAGGAAGCCGTGGGGGAAGGTAAAAGCAACCGGGGGCCTGGTGATGTCTCACTGGGGGGAAATTCTACCCAGTGTGGCTTCCCAGTGCAAGCCGGTGCCAGTTCTGTTGCTTTTCTTCCCAGCGGTCTCTCTTGCATTGCTGCCGTTCAAGTGCAGTGCAGCTCACAACAGAGGAGCAGGTCTCCTCTGGAAACTTGCATGGGACGCATAGTAGTCTAACGGCTTATTTTTTTAATGTATGTCACGCAGGGCTCTTTTTGTAGCAGGAACTCCTTTGCATGTTAGGTGACACATCCCTAATGTAGCCAATCCTCCAAGAGCTTACAGTAGGGCCCTCTAAGAAGAGCTTTGTGAGCTCTTGGAGGATTGGCTACATTAGGGGTGTGTTGCCTAATATGCAAAGGAGTTCCTGCTACAGAAAGAGCCCTATGTGCCTCCTTTCTTCCTAATCAGGACCCAAAGCAGCCTTTTTTAAATCTCATCCGCCCTTCCTCTACTTAATCCTCACAACCATTGCCTTGTGAGGACAGGTTAGGTTGAGGGAGCGTCACAAGCCCGAGATGGCCCAGCGGGCTTCCATGGATGAGCAAGGGATTCAAGCCTGGCCAGTCCCTTGTCCTAGGCCGGCGCTCTAACCACTACATCACACCAGCCCTCCCCACTGTCATAGAATCCCCAGAGGATCCAGGGAATGATAGTCTGATGGGAATTCTCATAGAGATACCTAACCCCACTCACGGAACTACACTCCCCAAGGCTCCCTGGGGCAAGGGCAGGGATGCCAGGCTCCAGGTGGGACCTGGAGATACCCTGGAATTACAGCTCATCTCCAGACTGCAGGGATCAGATCCCCTGGAGAAAATGGATGCTTTGGAGGGTGGTCTCTGTGGCATTTGGGGGAATGGTCCCTGCCCTCCCCAGGCTCCACCCCCACACCTCCAGGAGTTTCCCAACCTGGAGCTGGCAACCCTACCCCACCATCCCCAGCCAGTAGCCCTATAGAGTCCCCCCTGACCTGGCAACCTTAGGAGAGGGAAATTTTTTAAATCTCTGGTGTCTCTTTTAGAGACTCCTCGGGGAAAGTGAGAGATTCTCTAGTCTCCATCCACTTCAGTGGCTTAAGACTGATTTGAACGGGTTTCATGAATGGGAGCAGATCAGATGGCGAGGGGGGAGGGGGGAATTGCCTTCACGTGGATTTGGGTGTTGTTGTTTTTTTTAAATCCCCAGAGGATTCTTCAGCAGCATCAACTGACCGCACTAAATCCTTCTTTTCTGCAGAATGTCGAATTCAGCTGGGAAAGCCTGTCCATCCTGCAGATGAAAGGATTCACCATTGATCCTGTGAAAGGAACGGTCGATCGCGGGCAAACCAAAGCCATTACTGTTTCTTGGGCGCCCCCTGCTGGCTTAGATGTACGTGTCAGGTTTACAAAGCGCACAAGCGTGCAGTCGGTCTGTGTGGCTGCATTGTACTCGTCCCCTTCAACAAAGGGTAGGCAATTCTGGCTGGCTTGGGAGGGGGGACGGGGGTGCCAAGCTCCAGAGAGCACCTGGAGATCTCCCTCTAATTACAGTTGATCTACAGACGACCGAGATCAGTTCCCCTGAAGAAAACGGCCGCTCTTGTGGGTGGGCTCTGTGGCACTGTACCCTGCTGAGGCCCCTCCCCAAACCCCCCAGGCTCCACCCCCCAAATCTCCAGGTACTTCCCAACCCAGAGCTGGCAACCCTAGTAGGGGAAGCCACTTTTTACAGGCTAAGCGTCCCACTGAGGACACGGGGCCGAAGTCTTGATGCTGATCTGTAGCAACTATATAAGTGTGCGTCTTCACTGACGGGCAGTGCCAGTCCTCAACACTGCCCTCGTTTCTAAAAGTGGTAATGTGCAGCGCCATCGCCCTCCTCCCCAGCGGCTTCTTCCCGGTCATCGGTGAAACTCTGCCTGATCCTCTCTTTCACGGGCAACTTTGCAAACCATAAAACTGTTTCCTTCGGCCATCTTCTCTCACAATCTTTTCTGGTGTCAGAGGGTTATGTCATTTTACTATTTATTAATGCAGTCGTTTTGAGTCTGCCTTTCTCACTTTGACTCAAGGCGAGCAAGTCGATACGATTGGAAGGATGGGGGATTCAATAAGCTGTGAAATAGGATCTGGGTTGTAGAACCAGGGGTCATTTCCTGCAGGAGCGCACAGGAGCGGAGCTCCGACAGTAAAGAGCCCAGGGGGCGGGCACATGCAACAAGCCCCACCCCCTGCTCCCAGCAGCCCTCAGTCAGAGCAAGAAGCAGCCAGGTAAGCTGCAGAGCCCCCCAGCCCCAAACAGTCCAGCGCCACCTTTAAGACCAAGTTTTATTCAGGCACAAGCTCTCCCTCCTCTGTGAGGACAGATCTGCATGTCCCCCCCCCCCATAGCTAGCAACCCAAAACAGTCCAGTGGAGCCTGAGCGGTGGGTGTTGCCTTCCGACACACTTCCGGTGATGTCAGGGGGTGTGGCATATGCAAATAAGTTATGCTAATGAGTTATGCTAATGAGCTCCTGCACCTCTTTTTCTACAAAATGACTCCTGTTAACCAACCAGAAATCTAAAAACAGAGCTGAAGCTGAGCCTGAGGCTTAACATGACACATTTATGGAGCAGTCCTAAGCAGGTCTACTCAGCTGTATTCAGTGGGCCTGCTCTCTAGAAAGTGTCCTTAGGATTTCTCTGTAGAATGATGCAGAATCCCATAGTAGGATCCTAGTTTCAGCTAGCTAAACACGGAAGTATAGACCACCAACTGTGTCACCAGCATCAGTGACTAGGAGCCTGGCAGATAATTATGCAAGTCTCCTGGGTCCTGGTTGGTCACACTAACTCAGCTTAGAGGGAACACAAATCCCAAATAGCTGGACAAGTCATCCCCATGGCTCCTTCTGATCCTGTCACTGCTAATGTAGAGTCCAGTGCGAGAGATTTTATCTGCAAGGCGGTGAGCAAAACGGTCACAGCACGTCACCAAACTAGGGTTGGGAAATTCCTGGAGTTCTGAGGGTGGAGTTTGGGGAACGGGAGGAGGAGGAGGAAGAAGAAGAGGAGGAGGAGATTGGATTTATACCCCACCCTTCACTCCGCATCTCAGAGTGGTTTACAAAATCCTTTCCCTTCCCCTCCCCACAACAGACACCCTGTAAGGTAGGTGGGGCTGAGAGAGCTCTGAGAGAACTGCTCTTGAGAGAACAGCTTCGAGAGAACTTGTGACTTGCCCAAGGTCACCCAGCAGCTGCAAGTGAAGGAGTGGGGAATCAAACCCGGTTCTCCCAGATTAGAGTCCGCGCACTTAGCCGCTACACCAAACTGTAGCTCAGTTGGTAACTGATGTCATAGAGTCCATCCTCTAAAGCTGCCATTCCCTTCAGGGGAAATGATCTCTGTACTCTGGAAATCAGCTGTCATTCCAGGAGATCCGCAGGCCCCACAGGACTCACACGAAATGAGCTTTATATATAAGAGAGATGCATGGGGTGGAGGGAGCAGAATGAGAGTGGTCTTTTTTCTCTGGAGGAGTCAATGAGCGGTAGATACAGGACAAGCAAAAGAAAATTCCCTTGTGGGATTTACTGTCACAGGATATATTTATAGGTAAAGGTAAAGGTCTCCCTTGCTCGAAAGCCAGTCGAATCCGACTCTAGGGTTGCAGTGCTCATCTCCGTTTCAAAGCCGAAGAGCCAGCGCTGTCCGAAGACGTTTCCGTGGTCATGTGGCCGGCATGACTAAACACCAAGGTGCATGGAACGCTATTTATAGGAGCAAACAAATTAATAGGCGATGGGTCCATCCATGGATGTTAGCCTTAATGACTAAATGAAACCTCCATGTTCAGAGCAGTATACCTCTGAATACCAGTTGTGGGGTGGGTGACAATAGGAACAGGCTCTGGCCTTCATTGTCGTTTGGGGGGCTTTGGCCATTACGCAGAACAGGCTACTTGAGCACACGGACTGGATCCAGAAGAGCTTTTCACGCGCTCTTATGCCTAACACACGCCTCTGTATTGCCTTTATAGCCTGATCAGCTTGTGACAGGGACGGCCATGCTGACTCTGAAAGGGGACGTTAAAGAAGTTTACAGCGTCTACTTCATGAGCAGGATCGTGACCAAGACCCCCTGCTAAGCAGACTGTTAAGATGCTTCATTTCCAGAAAGATGGAAACGTATCCTTTGGGAAAATGAGAATCATCTTCACTTTTTTCTTCTTTTTTTTCAAAATGGTTTTATTCATTTTACATTAAAAACCAGATTAACAACAGGATAAGCATGCACATATAGCCTGCATATATTATTGTATACATACAAATAAATATAGCTCTATATAGCTAGTCTAAGGATGCTGTGTTCCAATGTCTTACAAGTCAAACCTTATGACATGCAGCCAAAACCACAATAGCATCTACACGGGAAATCCACAAACAATCTAAACGTCATCCTCTGGTATAAAAAACTTTGGAACGTATACATAATGGAAAAAACCTCAAACATTCTGAAACAAAACAAATCTAAAGGTGAACACGGTGATATTACAAGTTTACGGTCTCCCATATTAGCACATCTAACCACTAAAGGAACAATACCTGATATAATAAATACTCTTCACCTCATTTAGCAATCTCAAAAGGTATTACAGACATACTGTACGGACAGCATGTAACGGAAAGTGTCACTCTTTAGAGAATCATCCTCACAAATGTCCCAAAAATATCCAGAGCGAAAAAAAAAAAAAATATGGGGGGGGGGGGGGGGAGTTCCAGGCAACAGAATGGATTTCTTCATGGCCAACAGCAAAATTCCTCGGTGCTTAGCAACAAAAGTGGCTGCCTTAACTGATCTCTTGTTGGTATTCTCTCTACTGAAGATTCCATAAGAGGAAACCATCTAAGGGTTCCAACTTGACTAATTTTGGCTTCTAAATATGACGTTCAGTTGGGACTCTAGGGTTCAACATACCCTTTCCCCTAGGCTCAGGGCAGGACTTGTTTTTTCCTAAATGGTGCTTCATCTCTAGGACAACGCTTGTGGGGAAGGAGGTGGTGGATGGGTGAGTGGACTTGAGTCTGGCAAGCCAGCCGTTGCAGAGTGCAAAGGGAAATTCCGTGCACCACACACACAAAAAAACCCCCAGATAAAACCTGCAAGTAAGCAGCCTGCAGTGTGAATAAGGCCTATATAATGTTTGGAATAAAATTCTGTAAACACAGTGACATTTTTAAATAGTTTGTGTTATTTCTCAAGTTGATTGAAAAAACATGAAAACAAAAATGGGAGATCTGATATACTTTGGTCCTTCTGCTTCCGTACCCAGGAGGGTCTGTCAGCTGTACAGACGTAATGCCTGGCTCCTGGTATTTAGACAAGGCCTGGCCAATCCTCCACAGTGGCCTGCATTCAGTTGTCTTGATAAACCATGGTTTGTGCAACCAACTATGGTTAGAGTGCCAGACATAAGTAATCAATCCCAGTCTAGTTTATCTGTATATTGCCTCCTCCCCTGTCCACCCCCCCCCCCAATCAGGAAGGACACCTTTCCTGTACTGCTGTCTCTGTGGCCAAGCAGCTGCACAGGACAGTGGAGCTGTGGTTTGTGAATTCACAATTCACAGTTAGCACACACTGTGGTTAACCAGCTACAAAGCCAAGTCCAAAACCCTGCTTCTTTGCCAACCATCAAACCCCAGTTTTCCAAATCAACTGCATTTAGAGTTTGCAACTCACCAAGGTTTAATCGAGCCACAGTTTGAATGCAGCCACTGCCTGCTCGGTCAATTTGGCAGCTTGCTGTTCCTCTCTTGACTTGAAAAAGAAGGCGACGAGCCGTGAGCCTGCACAGGCACTAAGTCCCCCAAGGCCTCAGGCCATAAAGTTCCAGATTCAAGCTGCATACCCCATAACACTAACTTTCTTGGTAACAGGCAGCAACATGCACTTCTTCTTTTTAGATATTTTCCCCCTTTAAAAAGTTCAGCTGATGAGGTTATTCCAGGCATTTTGTAAACATGTGTCAATCATTGCGAAGGGCAGAAAATTACTGTTTATCTTTGTTAGTCGATCATCTGGCAGAACATTCCATCCCTGCCCCTCAGCCAATGAGATCTGTTCCCGGGTGATAATTGCACACCTCGGGTGATGCTATAAAGGACAATAATTATACTGTAGGAGCCTGCACTGCCCACTGTGTGGCCTCGGCATGCAGATGCAGGGTACCCATCAGTTATTACTATAAATGTGCCTCACGCAGAACATTTTGTAGCGTCTGCATGTCTTTACACAGCGTGCTGGTTGCATCAGCACAGAGGCCGGCCCAATCCAAATTGAATACCAACACCAATCAGAATCACTTGGATAGTCCTAACATGTGGGATGCTGTGTTTGAGTGTGGGTAAATAATGTAGCTAGTTCTGAACATGGCTCCAGGGTGCAGAGCAGAAATTCTGCACAATGGGGCCAGGTACAGAAAGGGGCGGTGTTCCTACAAATGCCCAGGCTTACCGAAAGTTAAAACAGACAAATACAGAAGAAGAGGAGGAGGAGGAGATTGGATTTATATCCTGCCCTTCACTACCCGAAGGAGTCTCAGAGCAGTTTACAATTTCCTTTCCCTTTCCCTCCCTACAACAGACACACTGGCAATGCTCCCTCTAAGCTATGGAGCTCTGTGAGCAAAAATTCTGCTTTGTGAGCTACTGGCAAAGTTGTGAGCAGGTGATTTGGCTAGTGCATAAATCAGTTTGCTCTGGAGCCATCCATCCTGAGCTAAGGCAAAAATGTGTGAGCCAGAGGTTAAACTGTGAGCTAGCTCACACTAACTCAGCTTAGAAGAAATACTGCCTGTGAGGTAGGTGGGGCTGAGAGCTCTCTCTCTCTCTCTCTCTCTCTCTCTCTCTCTCTCTCTCTCGAGTGCACTGCGTGTTCCCTCTAAGCTGAGTTAGTGTGAGCTAGCTCACAGTTTTTTAGCATCCAGCTCACAGATTTTTGTTTTAGCTCAGGAAGGATGGCTCCAGAGCAAACTAATTTATTCAGTAGCCAAATCACTTACTCACAACTTTAATGCCAGTAGCTCACAAAGTAGAATTTTTGCTCACAAGACTCCACAGCTTAGAGGGAACATAACTGACCCAAGGCCACACCAGCAGCTGCATGTGGAGGAGTGGGGAATCAAACCCAGTTCTCCCAGATTAGAGTCCGCTCGCCTAACCACCACACCAAACTGGCTCTCTTTAACATTCTCACCGCCCCCCCCCCAAAGAAAGCAGAGATGTACACAGGAACTTTGGTCTCCAGGCAGAAGCTATGGCAGTATTTAGGTCCAGTGTCTCCAGGCCAACCCTGAAGGGCTACTCCAGAGAGTAATTACATCATGTCAGGAAAGAACAACATATCAGGCCCTGAAGGTAAAATGCGCTTGGGTGAATGAAGTTGGAGGCAAGTGGATTCAAGGCATAAGGAGGGAAGCGTATTACCCAGAGGAGCAAAGGGGGTGCCAAAGTGGTTCCAAGCAGTCAGAACAAATTGGAGGATTTGATAGAAATGAGCTTCCTTGAAGCCACCTGATACAAATCTGTTCCATTCTCAAACAGCAGATTTTGGAAGCGAAGTAGAAAATTCTTTTCTTTTTTTTTAACGGTAAAAAGTCAGATGCCATTGATCCCCTCAGGGATTGCCATTCTGGATTTCAGCAAATCAAGATTGGAGAGGAAAACTGCAAATATCCCCGCAGCGAAGCACCAGGAGCTTGGAACACAGGCAGTAGAAAATTGCAAGAGACAACGCTTTGGGAGTAGCTGGTGGAAGGCAGCGGGAATATCAGCCCATCTTAGGCCGCGTTCAGATCCTCTGTAGGTTAGTTTTGCACTGCATGTAAAGAAGTACTTGTGTCTGTCCTGAATCGAGTCAAGCGCATTGGGTTGCTCCAGATTCGAACACAAGAGTGAGCAGGGCTATTTTTGGGCAGGAACGCACAGGAACGGAGTTCCGGCTGGCTCCTGAGTTGGCCACGCCCAGCAGGAACTCATTAGCATAATAGGCCACACCCAATAGCAGAAACTCATTAGGATTGGCCACATTAGGGGTGTGTGGCCCAACATGCAAAGGAGTTCCTGCTACAAAAAAAGCTCTGGGTTTTGACAACAAACAAGGTGTGGCTGGATGAGCACACTTCTGGTAACATGTGGGTGTGGCCTAATATGCTAATGAGTGGTGCTGTCAGGGTGTGGCCCAATATGCTAATGAGTTTCTGCTATTGGGTGTGGCCTATTATGCTAATGAGTTCCTGCTAGGCTTTTTCTACAAAGAAAGCCCTGAGAGTGAGAGGGGACAAAACCCCATCCCCATGATTCATAATCGAAGAACCTCTCAGGGGTTTCCTACCTCCAGCTCTAGCTCGGTGAGACAGCGTGAGTAATTTGCTAGTGTGCTTACCCCCTCTCCCTGTTTTACGATATGCACATTCAGATGGCCAAAACACTGCAAAAAAAGCAATCTCGAAATGATGACTTTCGAGCACAGTATGTCACCAATGCACAGGAGCACCCGGGAGCATCCTTATCGCAACATACAACGAAAGGATCTTGACGCAACTATACATACAATTGCATCAGGTGGTGGTGTGTTTTTTGTTGTTTTTGTTCTGTTTGTTCCAGTACCCACATCAGTAACACAGAAAGTACAAATGTGCTGAAATCTGTGGGAAGCGGAACACCGTCCAGTTCCTAAAATAATGTCAGCTATGCTTGTAAAACTGGTGCAGTGGAATGCAGCACGAGGAGAAAGTCTAGAATGATATGCGATCAGAACAAGAAAAATCCACTTCTCCTTAGTTAAGACATGGGCTTGTGGGTATATGGATTCCCGCTACTCAAAGAAAAGTGCCAAAGCTCCCCTTGAAGCAGAACTTTGCACCATGACTCTTGTAGTCATCCCCCCCCCCCATGCATCGTACTCTGAACAAGTTCCCCTTTTTTCCTAGATTCAATTCCTCTTTTTTGCATGTAAGGTTGGCAGGTTCTCCGTGGCCACTGGCAGGGGATGGAGTTTGGGTTGTCAGATCCAGGTTAGGAAATGCCTGGAGATGCCTCCAAAGCTTCCATTGGGTTGTCAGATCCACATCAGGAAATGCCTGGAGATGCCTCCAAAGCACCCGTTTTCTCCAGGGGAAACTGACCTCTGTAGTCTGGAGACGAGCGGTCATTCCAGGGGACTCCAGATCCCACCCGGAGGCTGGCATCCCTATTTGCATGTGTGGAACTACCACTTTGCTCTTGGCGTGTCTGTCCAGAGCACATTTTCCTGGTTGCATCAGATGAGTTATTATCAGAACGACAAGAAAAGAAGAGAAAAGGGAAGGGGGGAAAGTTAATCCCTTTCCCGTTAATCACCGGCAGTTCACAGCAAAGGGTGAAAAACAGCATTTCTTGACGTAGGCAGCATCCAGTCTGCCTTTAAGTGCTCCAGGTGGGCTGAGTGAAGCATGGCAAGGATATATTTGTACAGAGCCCCTGGCTTTCCCTATCTCAAGATCACCATGGAAAAAGCCCCGTGGTGCTGGGCCGGTTTCAGGATGAGAGGTCACTGTTTGTGTCCGCCTCTTGGCCGCATTCAGATCCTGATGGTATCTCCTGCCCTGTCGAACACAGATGCAAAAGTCAGCACTGTAGCGTGGATTCAGGGTATTTTGTAACCATGACGCTAATATTTGCAGGCCAGTCTCGGGAAGGAGGCTCTCTTGGACTATATCTAGGGCGGAACTAGGTTACCCGGTCCCCCTTGACCACTGGCAGGGAATGGGGCGTAGAGTTGCCAGATCCAGGTTGGGAAACACCTGGGGATTTGGGGATGGAGCCCGGGGAGGACAAGGACCTCGGTCGGGTACAATGCCATGAAGTCCACACACTCCAAAGCATCCCTTCTCTCCAGGGGAACTGATCTCTGTAGTCTGGAAATGAGGTGCAATTCTAGGGGCTCCCTAGATTCCCCCCTGGAGGCTGGCACCCCTAGTCAGAACCCTTCACTTCTGTCTGGGATCTTTGCACTGTTCCCATCTGAAAAGTACTCAAACGGAGAGTGATTTCAGCAAAGCATACATTATTCTATCTGGAACAAGACAACTTTGGCTGGCTCGCAGGCCGGCTTATATCCCCCGAGAAACCGCCACCCAAAACACACCCCTACTTCCCTATAGGTTATTTACAGTGGCCGAGAGTCCCATAGGCTCTCGGCCGGGAACCTAGCCCCCTGATTGGAGCGGGCTAGGATCCGCATAGTCCATTGTCTCTTGGAGCGAAGCTCGACGTTTGTCTCTGGACTTGTCTGGATTTGTCTGGACTGGATACATTACACCATCACTTCTATGCACTTGTGGTTATGTGCGCGGACTCTAATCTGGGAGAAGTGGGTTTGATTCCCCACTCCTCCACTTGCACCTGCTGGATGACCTTGGGCAAGCCATAATTCTGGCACAGCTGTCCTTGAAAAAGAGCAGTCTCTGTCAGCGCTCCCTCAGCCCCACCTACCTCACAGGGTGTCTGTTGTGGGGAGGGGAAGGAGATCCTAAGCTGCTCTGAGACTCCTTTGGGTAGTGAAGGGAGGAGTATAAACCCCTCCTCCTCCTCCTCTGGACAAGGACTGTGGTAGAGAGCGGCGGAGCGCCAGCTTTTCACGAAAAATGCCCCACTCTCAACCTCTAATATTTACTTATTTATTTGGATATTACACCCTGCTTTTCTCGCCAATGGCCACCCAAAGTGGCTCACAGTAACAAACGTTCACAGTAACAAACGTTTGTCTCTGGATTTGTCTGGACTTGTCTGGATTTGTCTGGACTGGATACATTACACCATCATGATGCTCACAGCATCATTTCCTTCTCCTCCCTTTTATCTCCACAACAGCCACAGGAAAAAGGCTGGACCAAGAGAGAGCGAGGGGCCGCAGTGGCTCAGAGGTTAAGACGCTGAGCTGCAGACCGGAAGGTCTGTAGTTCGGCAGTTTGAGACCCGAGTGCCGCGTGATGGAGTGAGTTCCCGTCTCTGGCCCCAGCTCCTGCCAACCTAGCAGTTTGAAAGCAAGAAATCGCAAGGTACCACTTTGGTGGGAAGGTAGCAGCATTCTGTGTGCCTCGGCGTTTAGTCACGCTGGCCATATGACCACGGAGAAGTCTTCGGGCAGCGCTGGCCGTTTGGCTTGGAAACAGAGATGAGCCCCTTAGAATTGGATTGAACTGGCTTTCGAGCAAGGGAAACCTTTACCTTTAAGAGAGAGTGACCGGTCCGGCACTGGGTCAGCCAGCAAGTTTTCATGGCAGTGTCAAGGTTCAAACCTGGCACAGTGTTCCCGCTAAGATGTGTGCACAAGCAGCCTCTCATTAAACACAAAGATGGTGATGGCGGCGAAATTCAACATCGAGCAGGCAAGCATTCCGAGCGGGGATTGATCCGGAGATGCGGAGACGCAGCGGCACAACACGGCCGGAGCCAACCAGGATGGAGGCCGGTGCAGTGATCGTTGCATAGCCGCGGACAAAGGAACTGCCCCAGAGGGAGCCGCTGCGGAGTCGAGCCGAAGTCGCCCACCACGTGGAGTCAGAGGAGAGAAGAGCCGCTGGAAGAACAACTAGCCGGCAGGGTGCCCGGTAGGCACTCACCTTCCCCGATTACTGTGTGGCCCTAGTTAGGAGTATTAATAAGCCATGTAAACCGCTCAGAGCCTCCGGGATAGAGCGGTATAGAAATTGAAAGTTTTTTTTAAAAAAAGAAGGAAGCAGGAAACAGCCAGGGCCTTGCGGGCTGGATTGCAGCCCTCCAAGGGCCTGATCCGGCCCCCAGGCTGCATGTTTGACACCCCTGATCTAGACGGACGGAGCGAAGACCTGAGTCAGTAGAAGGCAGCCTCCTGTTCATGATGTTCTTCGAATCGCGTCTCCTCCAGCCATTGCTTAACCCTAAGCAAACAGCAGGGTCTAAATTAATTACTCTCAGCATTCCACAAAAGAAGGGCACACCTGCCCATCGATCTCCAATTTTGACATATTTATTTCCTTCACAATGTTTTCCGCCGGAATTAAACCCAAACAACTGGTAACCATATAAACTAAGCTCGTTATTCCTGTTTGGTCCTTGCATCTGTTAAACATCTTCATTATGCCAATTTCCTGCTCACCCTCTACCCGTATGTATGGGCTGGTAATTTCCATTGCATTGTATCTGAAGAAATGTGTGCGTGCACACGAAGGCTTATACCTCGGATAAAACTTTGTGAGTCTTACAGGTGCCCCAGGACTCAGACTTTGTTCTGGCTTTTCTTTCATGGCGTGTGTTAAGTGCTGTCAAGTCGCTTCTGAGTTTTGAATGAATGACCTCCAAAAATGTCCTATCAACCTTGCTCAGGTCTTGCAAACTGAGGGCCTGGCTTCCTTGTCATCACCTCAAACTAAGCTCTAAGCAGGGCCGCGGTGGCTCAGTGGTTAAGATGCTGAACTGCAAACCGGAAGGTCGGTAGTTCAGCAGTTCGAGACCCGAGTGCTGCATGATGGAGTGAGCTCCCATCTCTGGCCCCAGCTCCTGCCAACCTAGCAGTTCGAAAGCAATATATTGCAAGTAGATAAATAGGTACCGCTTCGGTGGGAAGGTAAAAGCGTTCCGTGCGCCTTGGTGTTTAGTCATGCCGGCCACACGACCACGGAAACGTCTTTGGACGGCGCTGGCTCTTCGGCTTGGAAACGGAGATGAGCACTGCACCCTAGAGTCGGATTCGACTGGCTTTCGAGCAAGAGAAACCGTAAGCTCTAAGAACTACCATAGTTGTCATCCCCCCCCCCCCAATTTCTACTCTTTGCTTTCGGAGGAATGTTGTGTTCTACTTACTCACCAGAGACAAGATCTGGATCACTGCTGTTATTGAGATCTTTATACCCCACTTTCGTCCCCAATGGGGACCCAATGTGGCTTACGGCATCATCCTCCCGGTCTCCATCTTATCCTCACGACAATGACCTTATGAGGTAGGTTTAGGCTGAGAGACAGACAGGGTGTCTCGCCCATGGTCACCCAGAGAGCTTTCATGGCAAAGTGCAGAACTGTCATCTCACAGATCCTAATCCTGCCCTCTAAACACTGCTCCTGCAGACTCTTGGAGAGCCAGTTTGGTGTCGTGGTTAAGATCGGCAAGGCTCTAATCTGGAGAACCGGGTTTGATTCCCACTTCTCCACATGCAGCCAGCTGGGTGAACTTGAGTCAGTCACAGCTCTCTCAGAGCTCTCTCAGCCCCACCTACCTCACAGTCACAGGATGTCTGTTGTTAGGGTTGCCCGCCTCCAGGTGGGGCCTGGGGATCTCCCGCTTTTACCACTGATCCCCAGCCGACAGAGATCAGCTCCCCTGGAGAAAATGGCTGCTTTGAAGGGTGGGCTCTATGGCATTGTACTATGCTGAGGCCCCTCCCCTCCCCAAACCACGCCCTCTCCTGGCTCCACCCCCAAAGTCTCCAGGTATTTTCCAACCCAGGTTTGGCAACCCTATCTGTTGTGGGGAGAGGAAGGAAGGGACGGTGACTGTAAGCCTTCCGTTAGTGAAGGGAGGAGTATAAAACCAACTCTTCTTCTTCTTCTCCTCTGGAGATACCTGGGTATCTTTGTGCCGCTGGCCTTTGCAGCGCTCCGTAATCTGTTTTGCTTCAAGTGCAGCCTTGCCTCATTAGGTCTGCATAGACTTCCTCCATTCCACTGTAACAGATTGAAAAGCATAAAAATAGATCCTGGCATTTCTTCCGGGGGGGGGGGGGGTACAAGAATCTGAATTTTTGCAAGAATTTAAAATGCTGGGAATAAGACATGCAAATGATCTTATCTTCAAGGTCATAAGCGGCTTGGGGCAGGGACACCTGAAGGACCTCTTCCTTTATTGCCCAGACGGCTAGTTAAGATGCTAGTCCCAAGCGCTTTTCTATGTGCCCCCCCCCCACACACAGGAGAGGCAGACTGCAGCTAGAGAACGGGGGCTTTGTTAGCGATGGCATCTCCCAATGGCCTCGGTGGTTTAAATTGCTGGTTCTAATGCAGACGGATTCTATGTATTGTGTCGGATCCCTACAGCACCTTTTGTATGTTCTGGCCCTGTGGTTAGGGTTGCCAACCTCCAGGCGGTGCCTGGAGATCTCTTGGGATCACAACTGATCTCCAGGCAACAGGGGAAATGGCCACTTGGGGAGAAGAGAAGAAGAAGAGAAGAGATTGGATTTATGCCCCGCCCTTCACTTGGAGTCACAGGCCGGTTTACAGTCTCCTTCCCCTTCCCCTCCCCACAACAGACACCCTGTGAGGTAGGTGGGGCTGAGAGAGCTCTTTCAAGGACTGCCCTTGAGAGAACAGCTCCGAGAGAACTTGTGACTGACCCAAGGTCACACCAGCAGCTGCAGGTGGAGGAGTGGGGGATCAGACCCGGTTCTCCCAGATTAGAGTCCACGCACTTAACCACGACACCAAACTGGAAGGTGGAGCCTACGGCCTTGTAGCCCCCTGAAGTCCCTCCCTTCCCCAAACCCCACCCTCCCCAGGTTCCACCTCCAAAATCTCCAGGTATTTCCCAACCCGGAGCTGGCAACCCTACCCAGGGGGATCCCAGTCATAACCTTTTCTGGGGTTTACGGGGGACCCCACCCTCCTTTCTCATCAGCAGAGAAGCCAGTTTGGTGTAGTGGTTAAGTGTGCGGACTCCAATCTGGGAGAACCGGGTTCGATTCCCCATTCCTCCACATGCAGCTGCTGGTGTGACCTTGGGTCAGTCACAAGTTCTCTCAGAGCAGTTCTCTCAGAGTTCTCTCAGCCCCACCCGCCTCACAGGGTGTCTGCTGTGGGGAGGGGAAGGGAGAGGAGTTTGTAAGTCGCTCTGAGACTCCAAGTGAAAGGCAGGGTATAAATCCAATCTCTTCTTCTCTTCTTCTTCTTCTTCTTCTTCAGAATGGATCCAACCTTTTGTGGTGCCGTTATATTACTTTTAACGCTGAAGATGTTTTGGACATAAATATGCAATCGAATGTGAATCGATAAAACATAACAGTTCTGTGAAGATTGCTTTTTTGCAGTGTTTTATCGATGCCCACAAGCGAGCCAGTCATGGGGAGATCTGTGCAAATGATTCAAAGGAATTAACAAATTGAGGTAAGCGGTGCATGTTCTAATTTTGGAATGAATTTTAGAAATGTTCTTTGTTAATCCAGGATTAAACAAGAGTGGAACATAGTACAGAGTGAACGTCCAGAGGAATACTGGACTGAAACCAAAGAAATGCATTCATTCCTATTGTAGTTGCCTTTGGATTTGAGAGACGTGGAGATTTTGGTTGGTTTTGTGACGTTTGCTTTGCTTACAAATAACCAAGCAAACCCTAGTGGAGCAAAAGACACCCCTATAAATGGGTAGCATAGAGGAGAAGAAGCGGAGGTTGGATTTATACCCCGCCCTTCACTACCCAAATGAGTCTCAGAGTGGCTTGCAATCTCCTTTCCCTCCCCCTCCCCACAACAGACACCCTGTGAGGTGGGTGGGGCTGAGAGAGCTCTTTCAAGAACTGCCCTTGAGAGAACAGCTCTGAGAGAACTGTGACTGACCCAAAGTCACACTAGCAGCTGCATGTGGAGGAGTGGGGAATCAAACCCGGCTCTCCCAGATTAGAGTCCGCGCTCCTAACCGCTGCACCAAACTGACAGTATTGGCATAGGTGCTAGTCCTGCATTGTGGCAGCACAAGACACGTATTCCCCTTTTTAGCTAACTAAACTCTGGCTAGGTCAAATCAAGCCTGAACTCCCTAGAAACTGAAATGACTAGACTGAAGCAATCGTACTTCAGCCACATTATGAGGAGACAAGAGTCACTGGAAAAGACAAGCATGCTAGGAAAAGCCGAAGGTGGCGGAAGAAGCGGAAGACCCAACATGAGATGGCTTGACTCCATCAAGGAAGCCTGCACAGTCCTCCGTTTGCAAGACCTCAGCAAGGCTGTTAAGGAGGGGAGGACATTAATTCATCCGGTTGCCATAAGTCAGAAGGGACTTGATAGGACTGAAACACACACACACACAGCTAAAAACTGGTCTCTCAACCGGATCAGCAGATTGGTTCCAAACTGTGTATCTCTGCCTGGCTCCATCAGCTGGGCTATCACCTCCCAGCCTTTGACCAGCGTTTCATTCCAAGGGCTGGAAAGAGATTCCCAGAAATCAAGGTGCAGTACCATTCTTTTGTTAAATCTCTTACCCTCTCACCCCCACAATGCAATGCTTGAAACAAAGACATGGCCAATATGACACCATATGCAAAGCCATGTGGCTAAAAGGCCTGCAAAAGAAATCTTGGAGTGAAGAATTTCGATTCGAATGAGGATCGTAAAGCGTCTGTCACACCATCTGTTGGCTGAATATCAGCCCTGACTGCTGTCCGGGTAGAGGCTGAAGTATTAGGCTGAACGCTAAGGGTCAGCTTAGTTTACAAAGGACGGAGCTCCTGGATTGTTAATTGGGCTCCTTCCCACATCCTGCCACATGGGAAAGGCAAAAAAAATCCTTTTCAAGAACTTGCCGATAGACCTCTTCCCCCCCCCACACACACACACACCATACTTACTGGGGCAGAGATCAGAGATCTCACCTCATGGAAATTTATGAAAGGAAAGGAAAATTACACAAGAGAGTCAAAATATTTGAAATAGGTAGGGAAAAGACAATCATGGCCCTGACCAGGGAGAGAGTCGGGGGGGGGGGGGGGAGGCGTGGCTGTTCACCCCGGAGCAAAATAAAGTGCAGTAGCCCGATCCCACGGTCCCCCGAGTCTCCATGCTTTGGCTGTTAGCTGGCGATCACACAGCGATGCTGCAGCGTGGCAAAGAAGCGGTGCAATCACACAAGCGTTTCGCGTTTGTGCGCATGCGCAGTTCCACGGAGCAGCACTGCTTTCAGTTTGGTGTTTGTGCGCATGCGCTTACGAAAAACATCTGGTTTGCGATGGGACGTGGACAGGCGCCAGATGCCACGGGATACTAGCGCTCCCGTGATCAGGCGCCCACCTGTGCCATGCGTTTTCTGGATACTAGTGCACTTTCCTTGGTACTTTTTAACTCCGCATCTTTGGCGGGATGCCACGGGTTGGCCATGGGTGCGCTCCGCTTCCCAGATGTTGCGGTGTGATCGCGTCCCGAAAATCCGACCGACATTCATGCCTTTTGCGCGGCAAGTTCTCCGCGTGACCGGGGCCCATGTCTTCCTTTCTTCCCCAAAGGGGAACATATTAAAAAATCTGATCCTTCTGCCCAATAAAGAGGCCCTGACAACATCTTTTGCGTGACAAAGGTGCCAAGTTTGACCCCGGGCATCTCTAGTTAAAGTACTGATGGTGTTAGATCAAGATGGGTAGCCCTGTTCGTCTGCCTGTAGCAGTAGCAGTGGAAAAGAGCAAGAGTCCAGTAGCACCTTAAAGGTAAAGGTAAAGGTTCCCTTGCTCGAAAGCCAGTCAAATCCGACTCTAGGGTTGCGGTGCTCATCTCCGTTTCAAAGCCGAAGAGCCAGCGCTGCCCGAAGACATTTCCGTGGTCATGTGACCGGCATGACTAAACACCAAGGCGCACAGAATGCTGTCACCTTCCCACCGAAGCGGTACCTATTTATCTACTTGCAATTTCTTGCTTTCGAACTGCTAGGTTGGCAGGAGCTGGAACTAGAGATGGGAGCTCACTCCGTCATGCGGCACACTCGGGTCTTGAACTGCTGACCTTCCACAGCCTGCAGTTCAGCGTCTTAACCACTTGAGCCACCGCAGCTCCATTAGCACCTTAAAAAACAAAATTTGCGACAGGATATGAGCTTCACCTGCGATATTTTTTTTTGTCTTTAAGGTGCTCTTGCCTTGCTCTTTTCTACCGATCGTGTTATATGCAAGAACCTCCTCCTCTGGTATTGCCCAGATCCTCTTCCCCAGAGCTGCTTTCTGTGCCAGGAGGAGGAGGAGAAGGAGGAGGAGGAGGTTGGATTTATACCCCGCCCTTTGCTTGAAGTTTTAGAGCGGCTTAGGATCAATGCTCCCTCTAAGCTGTGGAGTCTTGTGAGCAGAAATTCTAACTTGTGAGCAGTTGGCATTAAAGTTGTGAGCAACAATTTGGCTACTGCATATGTTAGTCTGCTCTGGAGCCCTCCTTCCTGAGCGGAGACAAAAATGTGTGAGCCGGAGGCAAAAAACTGTGAGCTAGCCCACACTAACTCAGCTTAGAGGGAACACTGCTTATGATCTTCTTTCCCTTCCCCTCCCCACAACAGACACACTGTGAGGTAGGTGGGGCTGAGAGAGCTCTTTCGAGGACTGCTCTTGAGAGAACAGCTCTGAAAGAACTTTTGACTGACCCGAGGTCACACCAGCAGCTGCATGTGGAGGAGCGGGGAATCAAACCCAGTTCTCCCAGATTAGAGTCTGCACTCTTAACCACTACACCAAAGTGGTGACCAGAAGCAGAGCGTTTTCTGTGGTGGCATCTCACCTTTGGAATGCCCTCCTGTGAGTGTCTCTACTCTCCAGTTTGGTGTAGTGGTTAAGTGCGCGGACTCTAATCTGGGAGAACCGGGTTTGATTCCCCACTCCTCCACTTGCACCTGGCTGGATGACCTTGGGCAAGCCATAGTTCTGGCACAGCTGCTCTTGAAAAAAGAGCAGTTTCTGTCAGAGCTCTCTCAGCCCCACCTACCTCACAGGGTGTCTCTTGTGGGGAGGGGAAGGGCAAGGAGTTTGTAAGCCGCTCTGAGACTCCTTTGGGCAGCCAAGGGCCGGGTATAAATTCAATCTCTTCTCGACTCTTCTTCTTCTTCTTCCTGGCACTCACCTTTAGCAGCCAGGCCAAAACACTTCTCTTTACCCAGGATTTTAACTAGGTTTTTGTGTGTGTGTGGTCTACACCTTGCCTGTTCTATTAGTATCTTTTTAGATTGCTCTGTTTGTGTTATGCCCTGGCTTTTGGGAAAAACAAACTGGCTTGGCTTGTTTTTGATTGGCAAGTTTTTATGGATCAGTTTTTATTTATTTTAGTGGCTTGGCTTGTTTTCCTAACTGGTTTTATTGTCTCGATTGGTTTTGTTCAACTCTTTTAGCTGTGCATCAGATTAGTTGAACTCTTCCCCTTTGCACCCCTTCCCACATTTTTTACCCTGCTCCGGGCTGGGGAAAACCTACAGAAAGAAAGGCAGCCCAGAAGCATGCTAAAGCAAAAATGGTAACAACAGTGTCATTCGAAATCCATCGATTTCTAGGGGGCCAGGGCACCTTCAGATTCCAACCCTGGTTTTCCCCACAGGTAGTCTCTCTCTGTACGTAAGAGCAGCTTCCAAGATGTCAAACATTCAGCTCGACATCTGGACTTCTTTGCAGAGGACAAACGCCAAAAGGTTTTCTGCATTTGTCTGTTGTGGTCGAAAGAAAAGAAGCCCTGTGGCCTCTGGAAAAGACTCACAACGTTTTATTCCAGCATCAGCCTTCATGGGCTAGCCAGAGGCTGCGGCTTCAGATTCTCCGCCTGGATCTTCCCTCTGGAGCACTGCTCCTTCTAAGCTGTGGAATCTTGTGAGCAAAAATTCTACTTTGTGAGCTACTGGCATTAAAGCTGTGAGCGAGCGATTTGGCTACCGCATAAATTAGCTTGCTCTGGAGCCCTCCTTCCTGAGCTAGGACAAAAATGTGTGAGCCGGAGGCTAAAAAATGGTGAGCTAGCTCACACTAACTCAACTTAGAGGGAACACTGCTCCGTAGATGTTTTATGTAGGAGGAGTGGAAAGAAAAACAAATATATATCAGAGTCATGGGGCTACGAATCCCCAGGAAGTGCAGGGCAAAAGGGAATTTAGTAAAATTAAAATCTCATCAAGAAGAAGAAGGGAAGAAGAGACTGGATTTATACCCCACCCTTCACTACCTCAAGAAGTCTCAGAGCAGCTTACAATCCCCTATCCCTTCCCCTCCCCACAACAGACACCCTGCGGGGTAGACGGGGCTGAGAGAGCTCTTTCGAGGACTGCCCATGAGAGAACCGCTCAGAAAGAACTTGTGACCGACCCAAGGTCACACCAGCAGCTGCATGTGGAGGAGTGGGGTATCAATCCTGATTATCCCAGATTCGAGCCTGCACTCCTAACCGCTACACCAAACTGGCTCAAAGAAAACACAGAGACCATTCACAAGTTAACGACTGCCATGGGTGGGGGTGGGGGTGGAAAGGGCTGCCAAGTTGGGTTTTGAAGGCAGAGATGTCCAGACTGAGGTGGTTCGCCACTGGCTGTCTCTGTGTGGTGACCCTGGACCTCTTCGGTGGTCTCCCATCCAAGTGCTAATCAAGGCTGACCCTACTTAGCTTCAGAGGTCTGACAAGCAGGGGTCATTTTGTAGAAAAAGAGGTGCAGGAGCTCATTAGCATAACTCATTAGCATGACTTATTTGCATATGCCACACCCCCTGATATCACCGGAAATGTGTCAGAAGGCAACACCCACCGCTCAGGCTCCACTGGACTGTTTTGGATGGCTAGCTATTGGGGGGGGGGGGAGACTTGCAGATCTGTCCTCGCAGAGGAGGGAGAGCTTGTACCTGAATAAAACTTGGTCTTAAAGGTGCCACTGGACTGGGGGGGGCGGGGGGGGCTCTGCAGCTTACCTGGCTGCTTCTGGCTCTGACTGAGGGCTGCTGGGAGCAGGGGGTGGGGCTTGTTGCATGTGCCCGTCCCCTGGGCTCTTTACTGCCGGAGCTCCGCTCCTGTGCGCTCCCGCAGGAAATGACCCCTGCTGACAAGATCAGGCTTGCCTGGGCCGTCCAGATCAGGGCATGGGTGGGAGTTCCACATTTTGCTAAAATAGTAAAACAGCTGAAGGGAGACAGGAATCCTACATTCACAAACGCTGCTGCGACAGTAAACCTGTTGCTCTTTATTTTGCCACGGGTCTGTGGGGCATTTCTTTTTCAAGATGTGATGCGCTACCGTCAGGGGATCCCCTTCCGGCCCCTAACTGGCTCTTGCGCCCATGAAACAACAGGTTACACCAACTCTCCTCAGTGTGTAAGGAGCTCGACCAGTAGTCCCCAACATGACGCCCGTGGGCATCGTCATGCCTGCTGACACCTTTCCTGGTGCCTGCCAAACATTTTTAGAAAGTGGATGAAGCCAGGTGGGGCTTTTGCCCAGTGCGGTTTCTGAGTAGCTATCGGAGATTCGATAGCCTGTGCAGATTTTTAGGAATGTTGCTTCGGCAGTAGCTTTTCCCACAACACAGAGATCTTCACTATGTAAAGTTTTTGTCACCCATCTAATGACTGCTGGCCATTATTATTGGCTCTGACAAACAAGTCTGTCGAAAAGATGATGACCCAAGACAGGCCTGCTGAAATAGGACACCTTGCGGTCTAAAAGTCCCTGTTTTACGAGAAGACCTGTCCCAGTTTACAGGAAGACCTGTCTCAAGACACTTGTGGTGGGCCGTTGTGGGTTATGGAGAAAGGTTAGGAAAGAGTAGAGAAAGTTAATACCATGTTTCGAAGAAGAAGAATAAAGGGGTGGTCTTTGAGGAACAATTATGCGTTCGGGATTGGTAGTTGTAAGTGCTTCTTGTCAGCCAATGGCAAGCTGCACAGCATTTGTTAATTTCCTTACATCAGGTCAGAAAATGTATTTAAACTTACAATTGGATCAATTGTGTGTGTTCAGTTCTTTTGAACTGTGCACCCACGCTTGCAAGCTGTGTATTCAATAAAATACTATTCTGCTTCATTGAAAAGAAATCTGTCTCCAGAAGTTCTTTATCGGTAAGAGCAAATTGCATTTCTGTCACCGTGGCAGCCATTTTGTGGCCGTGCCCACCGGGCTGTGATAGAATTCCGAAAACACCTGCAGGATGGAAAAGGTTGGGGACCCCGAGCTATATTTTTGGTCAGCTGTTTTTCACAAGCTTGGCCACTCGCCCGGCTTTTTGGCTGCCAAAGTCAGAATGAAGCTGCTCATCAAATGGAATGACTTTTTATTCCACCGAGGGGAGATGTTCTGAGGGACCGTCAAGCCGTTAGCCAATTCAGTTACTGACCTGTGTTGACCTCCACTGTTGAGGGACCTTAAATTCTCAATTGCCGCTCATTCTCCTTTACAGCTCTTAACACTGCTGCTGGGCTATGACTCCATTGTTAGTTAGAGGAAAGGAAAGGCAACGTAAACTGAACACCCATTGTTTTCCCAAGTGGTACGTAAATATGGTTTACCTGGTTCCTGTCAGGTAGGAAGAGCAAATCACCCTGTCTTGGTCTATTCCACTGGTCACGCTTTCTTTTTGTGCTTCTCTGTCTTGGTCTATTCTATCCATCACACTTTAAAAAAACCAACCACCTTCCCTTTAAACAGTTGGGGGTGAACCCCCTTCATCGTCCCCATAACCCTGTGGCTGAAGGAAGGGGAAGAAATTGGGCTGGTGAGCTTCATGGGTGAGTGGGCCTTTATAACTGTCAGGATAGCCCAATCTCATCGGAGTCCGGAAGCTACCCAGGGTTGGGACCAGTGTTCCCTCTAAGCCGAGTTAGTGTGAGCTAGTTCACAGTTGTTAAGCCTCCAGCTCACAGATTTTTGTCTGTGCTCAGGAAGGAGGGCTCCAGAGCAAACTACTTTATACCGTGGCCAAATAGCTCACGAAGTAGAATTTCTGCTCACAAGACTCCACGGCTGAGAGGGAGCATTGGTCAGAACTCAGATGGGAGACCACCAAGGAAGGCTGGGGGTTGCTATGCAGAGGCAGGCAAGGGCAAACCGCCTCTGAATGTCTCTTGTGCTCAGAACCTCATGAGAGGGATGTGACTCAACAGCACAGTTTCCCCTCAGTCTTTGCCCAGTAATCCTGTGGATGTCTGGAATCAAACCTTGGAATCTGTGGGCCTTGCCTGGTGACCGAAAAACACAGACTTGGCACATGCGCAAAGTATTAGCTCAGTTCAGACAGAACGAAAGTTTATTTTCAGAGTGGTTGGATCGATAAACCCAGATTTGCACACAAATCCCCGTGTGCCTTGCCAAGCGCCGGTTTCCTTCCTGTTCTCTGTAGCCTCTGAGTGCACTGCCGTCAAGGGATGCATCCATTGATACGTCATGCCAAATCATAGAAAAGTTATTAACTGAAGCTGTGTTTACAGATTTGGGGTGCCAACCTCCAGGTGGTGGCTGGAGATCTCCTGGGGCTGCAACCAATCTCCCGGCAACAGAGATCAGTTCACCTGGAGAAAATGGCTGCTTTGGAAGGTGGGCTCAATGGCATTCTACACCACTGATGTCCCTCCCCTCCCCTAACCCCGCCCTCCTCAGGCTCCACCCCCCCAAATCTCCCGGTATTTCCCAGATCACACTGGCAACGGTATTACAAATCCTGGTTGGACAGACTGTAGCTAACCATGGTTTTTTGGAGTGGCCCATGTTCAGATGTCTATACTAAGCATTGTTGAATCAAAGCATGACGTAGAGTCAGGTCTAAACTGAGCCAGACGTACATGATAAGAGGAGACAACAGATCTAGGGCCTCGTTCTTGCAAACAGCAGAGAGGTGTCTCTACTGTACTACTTGAGACTGTAGATGTGAGGTCGTATGATCAAGAGAAGAAAAACCCACAGGGTGGGGAAAATCCCCTGCATATAGAAACCTAGCACACCAGGGACAATGCTCCCTCTAAGCTGTGGAGTCTTGTGAGCAAAAATTCTACTTTGTGAGCTACTGGCATTAAAGTAGTGAGTGAGGAAATGGCTACTGCGTAAATTAGTTTGCTTTGGAGCCCATCCTTCCTGAGCTAAGACAAAAAATGTGTGAGCCGGAGGCTAAAAAACCGTGAGCTAGCTCACGCTAACTCAGCTTAGAGGGAACACTGACCAGGGAAAAGATCTAGCCCCGGCAGAAGATGATAATCTCAATTGCTGTTTGTGTAAGCGAGGCCTTTACGCCAAGGTATTTGGGGATGGGAGACAAACAGGGTTGGGAAATACATGGAGATTTGGGGGGTGGAGCCTGGGGAGGGTGGGGTTTGTGGAGGGGAGGGGCCTCAGCAGGGTACAGTGCCACAGAGCTAGGCTTACCAAACGCCGGCGGGGGAAATCTATTTCCTGGCAGGATGCGTGCCGCGGGGGACGGCTGTGCGCGCTGCACCCGCCGTCGCCAGGATGTGACGCTCCGCGTTACCCTGGCAACGGGACCCAAACAGCCCCGTTGCCAGAGTAACGCGGAGCGTCACATCCTGGCGACGGCGGGTGCAGCGCGCACAGCCGTCCCCCGCGGCACGCATCCTGCCAGGAAATAGATTTCCCCCGCCGGCGTTTGGTAAGCCTACACAGAGCCCACCCTCCAAAGCAGCCATTTTCTCCAGGGGAACTGATCTCGGTCGTCGGGAGATCGTGTAATAGCTGGAAATCGCCAGGTGCAAAGATTCCCTGAGGTACAAAGACAACCCCCCCCCCCATTCCAAGCATCCTCTCCTTTCCAGGGTCATGACCAATGCTCCCTCTGAGCTGTGAAGTCTTGCGAGCAAAAATTCTACTTTGTGAGCTACTGGCATTAAAGTTCTGAGTGAGCCATTTGGCTACTGCATAAAATCAGTTTGCTCTGGAGCCCTCCTTCCTGGGTTAAGACAAATATGTGTGAGCCAGAGGCTAAAAAACTGTGAGCTAGCTCACACTAACTCAGCTTAGAGGGAACACTGGTCATGACATGGCTTGAACCGGCCCGCTCCAGTTATGTGGTGCCCTCATTTCACTCTCTCTTGTTTACATCCCCTGTCTGTTTGATTGGCATGGTCCAGCCATCGAGGTAGAGGAAGTGCATCTCCCGCAATGATTACAACAACGTTCAGCTGCCGCTATTGCAGAGGGACACCATACCGACTTCCCTCTGACGTCACCGCCTCTTCTATTGCCCTAGTAACACTGGGCTGTTGCTGTCGGCCCAGTAGAAAACAGACCCAGCTGAATGGCTGACTCACAGCGAACAGGAAACGCGTCCACTCGTTTGTCAAATTCCAAGCCAGCGAAGGGCTGTTTTTGCTGCTGGATTCTGCTTCTTCGCATCCCCTTTGCCCTAGTTTGTCCCTGTGAGGCAAAGAGGAAGTTATTGGGCTGAAGTGGGTTGGGACCTTGGCCTAATAATTACTAGGGGATGGTATTTCGGCAGAAAACTTCCTCTTTCTCTTCTCCTGCTCTGCCCCTCCACTGAGTTACATCACTGAGCAGAATTCGGTAGGCATCGTTTATACGGCCGGTTGAAACGGGTTGAATCACAGCTTCATTGCTGTAACAGGGCAGGACACCCACTAGCCCCCATCCAGACTTGATCTGGATGCAAAACTCCACCATCGCATACCAGGTTCTCCACACATCCTGGTTCATGACAATGAACATGTAAAGGGGAAGGGGCGGTGGCTCAGAAGCAGGGTCTCTGCTGCGTGGCGTGCAGAGGGTCCCAGGTTCAGTCCCCGGCATCTCCAGTTAAAAGGACCAGGCAGTAGGTGATGTGACAGACTTCTGCCTGAGACCCTGGAGAGCGACTGCCAGTCTGAGTAGACAAGACTGACCTTGATGGACGTAGGTTCCATATAAGGCCGCTTCACGTGTTCATGGTTCAATAGTGCCTGAAGTCTATGCTTAACATAAGAACATAAGAGATGCCAATGTTGGATCAGGCCAAAGGCCCATCCAGTCCAACACTCTGTGTCACACAGTGGCCAAAAATACCAGGTGCCATCAGGAGGTCCACCAGTGGGGCCAGGACATTAGAAGCCCTCCCACTGTTGACCCCCCCAAGCACCAAGATGACAGAGCATCACTTGCCCCAGAGCCCCTATCTATACCTTGTGGCTAATAGCCACTGATGGACCCCTGCTCCATATGCTTATCTAACATGATTAACATGGTTAACAAGATATTTTAAAAATATCTGCCCTGTCTCCAGCTCCGTAGCTAGACAGTTGTCGGTGGGGTGTGTGGAGGGCATAGCTAGGCGGGGGTGAGGGGGTCTTCCTGTTTCTGGCTGCAGGCGAGAAGGAGGGGAGGGAGAGGGGCTTTGGGAAGCTGGCTGCAGAAGCAGGAAGACCCGGCGAGGCCGCCCCTCTCCCTAGCAACCCTAGCCTCCAGGTGGGACCTGGGGATCCCCTGAAATTACAGCTCATCTCCAGACCAAAGAGATCAGTTCCCCTGGAGAAAATAGGTGCTTTGGAGGGGGGACTCTGTGGCACTGTGCCCCACTGAGGTCTCTGTCCTCCCCAGGCTCCATCCCCAAATATGCAGGAGGTCCCCAACCTGGAGCTCACAATCCTCCCCCCTCCCCCCACCGGCAGCCAGGGGGGACCTGGCAACCCTACTGTCCAGGTCAATACCGGGGAGAGAGAGAGATTGGATTTCACTGCCCAAAGGAGTCTCAGAGCGTCTTACAAACTCCTTTCCCTTTCCCTCCCAACAACAGACACCCTGTGAGGTAGGTGGGGCTGAGAGAGCTCTTGACAGAAACTGCTCTTTTTTCACGAACAGCTCTTATCAGAACTACGGCTTGCCCAAGGTCATCCAGCAGGTGCAAATGGAGGAGTGGGGAATCAAGCCCGGTTCTCCCAGATTAGAGTCCGCGCGCTCAACCACTACACCAAACTGGACTCCTGGCAACCTCACTGGAGCCAGGAATGCTCCTATGTCAGCTTTTCTTCTTTCTTTCATCTTGGTGGTATTTGTTTGCAAGAGCCAGTGAGGCCTGCTCAACTTCGCAGGTGAGCCAGGGACAGACCTGGCAGCAGCTTAAAGCATCTTGTACCTGCCACTCACAGCAGGCATCTGCAAACTGGAAGGATAGGTCTGTCGCCTTCATAACTGGGGAAGGCAATTGTACAGACTCCTGCTTCTAACAGTTGCGACTTTGCTCTCCTTCTGGTTTGACGGTTTGTGCCTGTGTATTGACCCTGGTGTGCCGGAAGGAAGTGCCAGAAAGAGAAGAAGTAGAGCTTGTTTTCATACCCCGTTTTTCTCTACCTTAAGAAGTCTCAAAGTGGCTTACAATCGCCTTTCCCTCCCTCTCCCCACAACAAGCACCTCGTGAGGTAGGTGGGGCTGAGAGAGTTCGGAGGGAGCTGTGACTGGCCCAAAGGTCACCCAGCAGGCTTCATGTGGAGGAGTGGGGGATCAAACCTGGTTCTCCAGATTAGAGTCCACCGCTCTTACCCACTCCACCACGCTGGCTCTCTGTTTAGTGAATCATTCCCATAATGAAAGAGCAAGATTCGAGTCCATAGGACCTTGATAGACCAACAAGATTTCCAGGGTATACGCTCTCTTCGTCAAATACCTTTAATCAGCTTTGACTCTCAGAAGCTTATACCCTGGAAATGTTGTTGGTTGCTGTGGAGAAACGCCATTTTATGTATATGTTTAAGTTGGTGTGGGCCAGATAGGAGGGGACCATCTAGGGCTGCCAAATGCCCCCGGAGGGCGGATTCCCCCCCGCTTTCAAGCCCCGATTCCCGCTCCCGCGGAATCGGGGCCCGGGGGAAACCCCACCCCCGCGTGCGCGTCACCCGGAAGTGACGTCACACGCTGGGGGCGGGGCCACGCCATTTGAGGGGAAAACAAAGAGTTCCCCCCTCAAATGGCGACGTCACTTCCGGGTGATGCGCACGCGCGCGCGCAACAGACGCCGGCCGGGAGCCCCCCACTCCTGGCCGATTCACATTTGGCAACCCTAGGACCATCAAACCTGAGGTAGGCCTTGGCCTAGTCTCCTCCTCATTCCCCCCCCTTCTGTCTCCAACCAGCAGTCAGAGGGCAGCTCCCTAGAGAGGACAGGAAGTCCATCTAGGCTGTGAGGAGATCTGCCCCAGAATGCTGCAGGAGGGAGAGGAACTTCCTGGGCGGGAAGGGCTGTTTGGTAGAGTGGAGCTTTTGGGCGGGAAGCCCGTCTGTGAGAATTGAGGTCAGTCTGCCTGAAGTCTGGAGCCAGTCAGGCTGTCGGCTGGAGTCTGCAGGAGGCAGAGGCCATGTTGGGAGTGGTGCTACTCTAACTTCCTCCGGGGAAAGCAAGTCATGTGCCTGCCCTGCAGACCATCTAGACAGGGTAGGTGTAGTGAAGGGAGAGATGGAGCGATTTATTATTCACCTTTATTTTGACTCTTCACTGTTAATATGCCTGTATATAGTTGAGTGGTTTCAAAATAAATCCTTTTATTGTTAACATTGAGAAGTCCCGCTGTACCGCATAGTTCCCCCAGCCGCTTGGACACGCTAGGAATGGGTTGGGGACTCTCTAAGGAGAAGAACAAGGGCAAAACGGCCAGTTGCCAACTCTCCAGGGGAGCCCCAAAGATTGCCAGGAAGCCCCGAGGTGGGTTCCTAGCGACATCAGAGGGAGGTTAGGAGGCCATAACCAGAGCCCAAGACAGGGACAGTGGTGGCAGCAGTACCCGGAGGCAGTGGTGAAAAACTGCCCCTCCAGGTGCCAGGTCAGGCAAAGGAGGGGTGGGCAGAGCGGGGCCTGCCAGCTGACGCGGGCCCGTTCCGCCACAGTTTCTACCTGAAACTATTCCCATCATAGAAACCTTACCCAAGGTTGTTAAAGTCTAAAATTCCTAAACAGTCTTCCAAAGTGAATGTTGTCTTGTAATACCGTTTGTTTTGGATAAGTATCAAATTTGTTGCCTATGATTTATGAATATTTGGCTGTCATTCGACTGTTCGAATGTTTACCTCTACAACTGGGTGGGTTGGAGCGGCTGCACGTTGCACTTTCCCATCTCCACCAGTAGGTGTCAGTATTGTAAATAGGTTGGCTGGAGAGATGGCGTGAGAGGATGGTGACTGGCACATGGCCAGGATGAGGTCTGTGGCCGCGTTGCCCGTCACGGCAATGTTTTGCCCCACCAAAGGATTTTTTTTTTAATGATTTGTGATAGAACTTCTCTGAGAGTAGTTACACAGGACATTAGTTCCAAGCAGGTTGGTAGCATTCTCACATTAACTTTCCGGGCGCACATATTTTTTACAAATGTATGAATTTATTTATTTATTTATTTATTTATTATTCACATTTTTATCCCGTCCTCCCCGGAGGCTCAGGGCGGCTAACAGGGCGTATCGCCGAATAAAACAGTGAAACAGTACAAAATATTAAAAATACATCAACATTAAAACAATTTTGGTGCTCCTCTCAGCTAATTTACAATTTCTAAAAAAGATGGCTGCCCCCTAAATGTCCCATTCTCACCCATAATGCAGCGATTGTGGGGCATTGATGATACATGCCCTCCATCATGATGTCCATATATGGGGCGTGAATGGTAAACTAGCGCGTTGGTGGTACACTAGTGGTGGTGGTGGCGGCTCCTATTCAAAAGCCTGGTGGAAGAGCTCCGTCTTGCAGGCCCTGATCTCCTCTGGGAGCTCGTTCCACCAGATAGGAGCCGCCACCGAGAACGCCCTATTCCTGGTCATGGTTAATCTGATAGACCAGGGACCTGGAACATCCAACAGATGTTGGTTCCCCGACCGTAGTGCCTTGGGGGAACATGTGGGGCAAGGCGGTCCCTTAGGTAGGCTGGTCCCTGACCATATAGGGCTTTAAAGGTAATGACCAGCACTTTGAAGCGAACCCGGTAAGCTATTGGCAATCAGTGCAGCGCTTTCAGCACAGGCTGGATGTGATCTCGTCTAGGGAGATCCATCAACAGCCTGGCTGCAGCATTCTGACTTTGAGCCCAGCAAGACAATGTTTTGCATCCTCATAATTTACTTTGCCCTGACCTGGATGGCCCAGGAGTCCCTGATTTCATCAGATATCGGAGGCTAAGCAGGATCAGCCCTGGTTAGTATTTGGATGAGAGAGCTCCAAGGAAGTCCAGGGTTGCGACGCAGAGGCAGGCGACGGCAAACCCACCTCTGAATGTCTCTTGCCTTGAAAACCCTACAGGGTTGCCATAAGTCAGCTGCAGCTTGACCACATTTTCCACCACCAACTTACAGTCTAAACCAGGAAGTTATACATTGTAATATCCAGGGGTCATGTCGTAGAAAAAGAGGTGCAGGAGCTCATTAGCATAACTCATTAGCATAACTTATTTGCATAGGCCACACCCCCTGACAGTGCATCAGAAGTGCATCAGAAGGCAACACCCACCGCTCAGGCTCCACTGGACTGTTTTGGATTGCTAGCTATTGGGGAGGGGGGAATGTGCAGACCTGCCCTCACAGAAGAGGGAGAGCTTGTACCTGAATAAAACTTGGTCTTAAAGGTGCCACTGGACTGTTTTGGATTGCTAGCTATGGGGGGGGGGAACGTGCAGATCTGCCCTCACAGAGGAGGAAGAGCTTGTACCTGAAGGCGGCCGGGGGGAGCGGGGGCTCTGCAACTTACCTGGCTGCTTCTTGCTCCGCGTGGCCCGACGGAGGGCTGCTGGGAGCAGGGGGCGGGGCTTGTTGCATGTGCCCGCCCCTGGGCTCCTTACTGCCGGAGCTCCACTCCTGTGCGCTCCCGCAGGAAATGACCCCTGGTTATATCCCTCCCCTGATAACACTTCTAATCCGGGGCATTCGTTTTGGCCAGTCAATGTGAAATCCAGCTTTGCAGATAGGGACGCTATTACAATTAATCTCCAGACCGCAGAGATCAGTTCCCTCGGAGAAGATGGCTGCTTTGGAAGGTGGCCTCTGTGGCATTCTACCCTGCTGAGGTCCCTCCCCTCCTCAAGCCCTGCCCTCCCCAGGCTCCACCCCCCCCAATCTCCAGGTATTTCCCAACCCAGAGCTGGCAACCCTGGAGTAGGACTTGGGACAACCAGGTTCAGACCCCTTGCTCTATCGTGGAAGCCCACCAGGTGACCTTGGGCCCCTCACCAGATCTCAGACTAACTGATCCTCACAAAAGAACAAAGTTCGAGTCCAGTGGCACCTTTAAGACCAACAAGGTTTAATTCTGGGTATAAGCTTCCATGTGTATGCTCACTTCTACCCAGGGCTATTTTAGGGGCAGGAACACACAGGAACGGAGTTCTGGCTGGCTCCCGAGCTGGCCACGCCCAGCAGGAACTCATTAGCATAATAGGCCACACACCACACAGCAGGAACTCATTAGGATTGGCTACATTAGGGGGTGTGTGGCCTAACATGCAAAGGAGTTCCTGCTACAAAAAAAAGCCCTAGGTTTTGACAACAAACAAGGTAAACAGAATAAGAAGCAAAAGGTGGGTGTGGCTGGATGTCCACACTTCTGGTAACATGGGGGTGCGGCCTAATATGCGAATGAGCTATGCTCTCATGGGTGTGGCTGGATATGCTAATGAGTTTCTGTTGTTGGGTGTGGCCTATTATGCTAATGAGTTCCTGCTGGGCTTTTTCTACAAAAAAAGCCCTGCTTCTACCCTCACAAAGTTGCTGCTATGAAGATTAAGTGAAGGAGGGGGGACTGATGGGACGTTAGCACAGTCAAGTGTCTACAGCTGCTTTAAATTGCTTAAAGCTAAATATGACAAATCTATTTATGAGTGTTATCCGCAGTGGGCCATGGTTTGTTTTTAATCGTAGTGTCTTAAATTTCAGGGTCAAGAACAATGCTCCCTCTGAGCTGTGGAGTCTTGTGAGCAAAAGTTCTCCTTTGTGAGCCGCTGGCATTCCAGTTGTGAGCGAGCGATTTGGCTGCTGCATAAATTTGGTTGCTCTCTGGAGCCGTCCTTCCTGAGCTAAGACAAAAATGCGTGAGCCGGAGGCTAAAAAACTGGGAGCTGGCTCACACTAACTCACCTTAGAGGGAACACTGGTCAAGAACTAAATCTAGGAAGTAGATCTCTTACGCACCCAGGGAAATGCTGTTTGCCAGGAAGGAATTTTTCTCCAGGCCAGTTTGGCCAGGGATCCTGGAGGGGTTTTTGCCATCTTCTGGGCATGGAGCAGGGGTCACTCGGGGGTGTAGGGGGGAGGTGTTCGTGAATTTCCTGCATTGTGCTGGGGGTTGGACTAGATGACCCCGGAGGTCCCTTCCAACTGTATGCTTCTATGAGTCCTCGATCCAGGAGAAAAGCGGGGTATAAAAAGTAAGCAAAAGACCTTTATGTTTTGGAACGGCTATGAGACTTTTAGAGAGCCGCAGAGCATAAATATTTTCAATCAAGCCGCTGTCTGGGCTACCAGCAACAGAAATTGGACTGTGTGCCTTGGGGCTGGGGTTGGAAGTCACACTTCTCTCGCTCTCCGAGCTCAGCTAGAAATTTGTTTGCAAACCGCCTTGAGCAGAGAAGCTGATAATCTGGTTTTCCATTTGATGGTTCCGTAGTTTGTTGAGAGTATGTAGGACAGGGAGAATGCACGTGAGTCGGGTCTGGGGAGGACAGATGGTTTGCGGCCAGTGGGCTTATCTGAGCCATTGTTAAGGGGTGCATGAGTACGTGTGACTGAGAGCAGGTGTGAAAAACAATCCAGCTGTAGGTCCTGGGAGAGCAATAAAGACTGGGGGGGGGGCGACAATGGGTCAGGCCCTGTCTGCAAGAGGTCTCCGGCCCGTCACGTAGGCCTGTGCCCAAGAAGATTCCTGCGGTACATTAAGCATGCTTCTGCTGATTGGATCAGGATTTATCCCACCCTGCAGCTGCGTGGGCGGGGGAGTTTGCACCGTTGGACATGTGTAGTTTCATAAGGAGCTGATGGCTCCCCCCAAAATGGTTTGATTAAAAAGACACAGAAATAGAAAAGAAAGCCGAATCTAGGGTTGCCATCTCTGGATTGGGAAATTCCTGGAGACTGGAACCTGGGAATGGCGAGGTTTGGAGAGGCACAGTAGGGTACGATGCCCATAGAGTCCACCCTCCAAAGCAGCCTTTTTCTCCAGGGGGAACTGGTCTGTTATCTGGAGATCAGTTGCAATTCTTGGAGACCTCCAGGCCCCACCTGGAAGTTGGGAACACTAGCTGAATCTTACCTTTCTGTCATTTCCCTTTTCTTTGGTTGACTCCCATAAGAACATAAGAAAAGCCAATGTTGGATCAGGCCAATGGCCCATCCAGTCCAACACTCTGTCACACAGTGGCCAAGAATACCAGGTGCCATCAGGAGGCCCACCAGTGGGGCCGGGACACTAGAAGCCCTCCCACTGTTGCCACCCCCAAGCACCAGGAATACAGAGCATCCCTTGCCCCAGACCAAGAGTTCCTACCTATACCTTGTGGCTAATAGCCACTGATGGACTTCTGCTCCATATGCTTATCTAATTCCCCCTTGAAGCCATCCAGGCTTGTAGCCGCCGCCAACTCCTGTGGCAGTGAATTCCAAGTGTCAATCACTCTTTGGGTGAAGAAGGACTTCCTTTTATCCATTCTAACCCGACTGCTCAGCAGTCGTCCCCCCCTTCCTTCCAATTCCAGAGTTCTAAGATGTGTTCCTTGCGGATTTGGGGCCAGGGAACTTTCACTGTGACCCGCTGCTCAGGCAGACTACTGTGGCTACATCATGGACTTCTCCCTAGCTGGGTTTTCTGGAGTTCCTCACTTGCAAAACAGAAGACCAGACATGGGCTGGGGCGACTGATTCCAAAGCATTAACCCGGGGAATGTATAGCAGCAAAACCCTCAAGGGATCTTGGCTGCAGAAAGTATTGTCAAGTTACAGCCAATTTATGGCAACCCCATGGGGTTTCAAGGGAAGAGTCGTTCAGAAGTGGTTTGCCATTGCCTGCCTCTGCATAGCAACCCTGGACTTCATTGGCGGTCACCCTTCCAAGCGCTAACCAGGCCCTGGGCCAACCCGGCTTAGCTTCTGAGATCTGACGAGATTGGGCCAGCGGGCTAGGGTATAAAGATCAAGACTGGGGGATGCTGGGACTCAAGGTCTCCCCTCCGCAGTGATCCTTGTCCAGTCAAGTCTCAGAAAGAACTCACTCATGGGGTCAAGGAGAGGATAAAATGGGAAGGGGGAATTCTGCTGTGAGCTTCTTGGAGGAAGGCGGGATGGAATAAAATGTGATCCAAAGGAAGGCATCCCGGGTAGAAAATTTGGATACTGGACTCTTCCATAGCCCCCAGCAGTCTCCAAAGAAAGGGCTCAAAAATTTGGTTCCTCGGGAAGAAGGAAGGAAGGAAGGAAGGAAGGAAGGAAGGAGAAGAGAAGAGGTTGGATTTATACCCCACCCTTCACTACCTGAAGGAGTCTAAGAGTGGCTTACAATCCCTTTCCCTTCCCCTCCCCACAACAGGACAGCCTGTGAGGTAGGTGGGGCTGAGAGAGCTCTTTCGAGACCTGCTCTTTCCAGAACAGCTCTGAAATAACTTGTGACTGACCCAAGGCCACCCAGCTGGCCACATGTGGAGGAGTGGGGAATCAAACCTGGTTCTCCCAGATTAGAGTCTGCGCTCGTAACCACTACACCAAACTGAGAGGGAGGGAGGGATGGTGAGAGAGCGAGAGAGAGAATGAAACCTTTAATTCAGTTTACAGCTTGGCTGCACACAACAGACTCTAGAAAGCCCCTGAGAAGATGCCTACGTGTTCCATCTTGTTTATTTTAGCCCTGACTGCTCCCGAAACCTTTCTGGCTACACCTCATTAATATTTCCTTCTTGTGTGTACCTTCCCATAAGCCATTAACTTTGGCACTGTTCAGTCAACAGAGCAAAAGTTTCCTGGCAAGTCCCGATCGAGACAAGAGATTACGAAGTCTGCCAAGAAATCTCTCTGGAAGAGAGAGGGGCTCATAATCCTCAGTTCAAGAGGCAAGACCTAGAGATGACCCATTTGGATGACAAAGTTCAGAGAGACCTCCCTTGGGGCAGGCGGGGGTAGCAAAGTTTGGCAGATCTGCGCCAGAACCTGGGGATGTGTGTAGTGCTCACTGAAGGTCAGTAGTTCAGCAGTTTGAGGCCCGAGTTGCCGCATGACGGAGTGAGCTCCCGTCTCGGGTCCCAGCTCCTGCCAACCTAGCAGTTCGAAAGCAAGAAATTGCAAGTAGATAAATAGGTACCACTTCAGTGAGAAGGTAACAGTGTTCCGTGCGCCTTGGTGTTTAGTCATGCCGGCCACATGACCATGGAAACGTCTTCGGGCAGCGCTGGCTCTTCGGCTTTGAAACGGAGATGAGCACCGCAACCCTAGAGTCGGATTCGACTGGCTTTCGAGCAACGGAAACCTTTACCTTTACCTTTTTAACCCACTTTTAACGCACTTTATTTATTGACGTTATTTATGGCCCGCCTTTCTCACTGGCACTCAAGATGGATTATGCAGAGTGAGTCAATACAATTGACAGATGGGACCTTCAATAAACAATGCAACGGGATTAGGGTTGCAGAACCAACCAAGAGTCTAAAAACAGAACTGAATCAAGGCAGAAGTATTCACATGACACACTGAACAATGCCGAATTCCATAACAGGATCCTAGTTTTGGCAAGCAATACACAGCAGTATAGACCACAATCCCTAACCATTTCTCCAACCAACACTGCGTATCATAGTGCAGTGCTCATTTTGGGAAGACACCAGTGATTTCCAACATCTTACATTTTTAAACCTGTCTTTCTTCCATCACAGGAGCTGCGGTGGCTCAAGTGGTTAAGACGCTGAACTGCATGCTGTGGAAGGTCAGTAATTCAGTAGTTCGAGACCCGAGTGTGCTGCATGACGGAGTGAGCTCCCATCTCTGGTTCCAGCTCCTGCCAACCTAGCAGTTCGAATGCAAGAAATTGCAAGTAGATAAATAGGTACCACTTTAGTGGGAAGGTAAAAGCGTTCCGTGCGCCTTGGTGTTTAGTCATGCCGGCCACATGACCACGGAAACGTCTTCAGACAGCACTGGCTCTTCAGCTTTGAAACAGAGATGAGCACCGCAACCCTAGAGTCGGATTTGACTGGCTTTCGAGCAAGGGAACCTTTACCTTTACCTTCTTCCATCACAGGTTTCCCATGAGGCTTTCCAGCCAGGCACTGATCAGACACACAGTTACAGCGCTAACATGACACATTAAAGGATGCAAGATTATACAGTAGGATCCAGCCCATGGCAAACCGTACACAGCAGTACAGACGCAGTCCCCAATAATTTATCCAAGTGACTTCATGATGCTTTTTGTACAGCATTGCCCTATTGCCTCCATAGAAAGCAAGCGTTCGCATGTGGACTTTGACAGTAAACCCCAATTGCAAAGTGAATTGAATGCAAATTGAAAGGGTATTATTCAGCACGTGTGAAAGAAGAGGAGAAGAGATTGGATTTATACACCACTCGTCACTACCCAAAGGAATCTCAGAGCAGCTTACAATGTCCTTTCCCTTCCCTCCGACAGACACCCTGTGAGGTAGGTGGGGCTGAGAGAGCTCCTTTGAGAACTGCTCTTAAGAGAACAGCTCTGAAGGAACTTATGGCTGACCCAAGGTCATGCCAGCAGCTGCATGTGGAGGAGTGGGGAATCAAACCCGGTTCTCCCAGATTAGAGTCCATGCTCCTAACCACTACACCAAACTGGCACGGGTTTCACTTCCAAAGTAAAACCCATGAATCAGAAGACCTCCCTCCCTCCCATTTTGTACAGAATATGGTGCAGCAGCCATTGGCTGTAGATTTAATAATGGTGGAAGATGCACTATGCAAACATGTGCATTGATGGAACATTGCTAAAGAACAGGAAGTCTTTATGCCGTGGCATACACTGTGGCATCTGTACCCTATGTATGGTATTTCTCCATTGTGCAGGAGCGCATGAGTGTATCAGTCAAGTACCATAAAAAGGATCTTGAAGCAGTCATACGTACCATCAGAGAGGTTGCTTCCTCCCCACAGGGTGCATATGTGCTTGGATAACTTGGGGTGTGTGTGTTCATGCAGAGGTCTTCAAGAAGAAGAAGAAGAGAAGACGAGATTAGATTTATACCCCGCCCTTCACTTGGAGTTTCAGAGTGGCGTACAAACTCCTTGCCCTTCCCCTCCCCACAACAGACACCCTGTGAGGTAGGTGGGGCTGAGAGAACTCTGACACAAACTGCTCTTTTTCAAGGCCAGCTGTGCCAGAGCTTGTGACTGACCCAAGGTCACATCAGCAGGTGCAAGTGGAGGAGTGGGGAATCAAACCCGGTTCTCCCAGATTAGAGTCCGCACACTTAACCACTACACCAAACTGGCTCTCTTGCACATCACCTGCCACCTGGATCTTTTAGTTGGAGATGCCGGGGATTGAACCTGGGAGTTTCTGTGTCCCAAGCAGATGCTCTGCCACTGAGCCACAGCGCTTTCCCAAACTGCTGAGCCGCATCGTCCAGTTCTAGAACTAGTTTCAGAACTCCTCTTTGCTAAATGAAGCACAGAGAGACGTTCCAGAGCAGTCAAGGAACACCACAATCAAAAGCGTCCTCCGTCCTGTCCTGGAGGAATGAGGCCTTTACGGGGGTGGAGCCAGGGTGGATGCTAGACATTCAGGGGCGGAGCCAAAGTGAGAACTGACAGGTTCTGGGTGGCGCCTGGGAGGATTTGGCGTTCACAGGCTTTTCGTGCCACCGTAGCTGACCTAATTCACAACCACTACAATTACCCATGAAAACAATTGTAGCACACAAGTGTTACCGCCACCTCACAAGGTCACTGTGACCATACAAAGCTTGGAAGTGTGAAAGATGAACACCTCCCAGGCTGTGCCTCTTGCATTTTATTGCCTTTGGACCTCACTGTTCCACAGATGATCACCAGAAGCTGCTTTCTACTGAGTATAGGGGAGTTGGTCTATTAAGGCCAGAATTGTCTACTGTGACTTCAGCAGCGGCTCTCTAGGTGGATGTTTCTCACATCACCCGATCTTTTAACCTGGAAAAGCTGGAGACTGAACCTAGGAGCTCTGGCATGCACAGAGGTGGCTCTACTTCTTGGCCACATTCCCATCCCTACGTGAACGTGTCAATTTGTCTTCCCACGGAGGCCCTAGCCATTATATCACGCTACCACTCTAATCTGAGAGGTGGGATGTGAACATGTATGTTGCTCAGTAGAAGTGAAATGAGTGCTCAGAGACGCTCAGGGCTATTTTTGGGCAGGAACGCACAGGAACGGAGTTCCGGCTGGCTCCTGAGTTGGCCACGCCCAGCAGGAACTCATTAGCATAATAGGCCACACCCAACAGCAGAAACTCATTAGGACTGGCTACATTAGGGGTGTGTGGCCTAACATGCAAAGGAGTTCCTGCTACAAAAAAGCCCTGAGTTTTGACAACAAACAAGGTAAACAGAATAACAAGCAAAAGGTGGGTGTGGCTGGATAACCACACTTCTGGTAACATGGGGGTGCTAATGAGCTGTGCTGTCAGGGGTGTGGCCTGTTATGCTAATGAGTTCCTGCTGTTGGGTGTGGCCTATTATGCCAATGAGTTCCTGCTGGGCTTTTTCTACAAAAAGAGCCCTGGAGACGCTCATTCTTTCCCGTGTTCCATGTTTCAGAAACGGCAATGAGAACAGGTTCTGGAACTCTTACGGGAGGAATTGTCTGTCTTTTGGCCCACTAGCTTATTTAAATGCTTTGCTTGTTTTACTAAACCTTAATACCCTCTGCCTCCAGCTCCCAGTCGCATTGAGGAAGCCACCGTGAGAACATAGGAAGAGCCCTGCTAGATCAGACCAGTAGTCCATCTGTTCCATCATCCTGTCTCACACAGTGGCTACCAGTTGCTCTGGAGGTCCAATAACAGGGCATAGAGGCTGATGTTGCCTCCGGACACCGGGATTCAGAGTTTAACTGATTCTGAATGTAGCGGTTTCTTTTAGTCACCATGGCTAGTAGCTATTGTTGGCCTTATCCTCTGTAAACGTATCTCACCTCTTTTTAAAGCAGTCTCTGCCATCATGGGGCCGCGGTGGCTCAGAGATTAAGACACTGAGCTGCAGACCGGAAAGTCTATAGTTTGGCAGTTCGAGACCTGAGTGCCGTGTGACGGAGTGAGCTCCCGTCTCTGGCCCCAGCTCCTGCCAACCTAGCAGTTCAAAAGCAAGAAATTGCAAGTAGATAAATAAGTACCGCTGCGGTGGGAAGGTCACAGTATTCCGTGCGCCTCAGCATTTAGTCATGCCAGCTGCATGACCGTGGAAATGTCTTCGGACAGCGCTGGCTCTTCGGCTTGGAAATGGAGATGAGCACCACCCCCTAGAGTCGGATTTGACTGGTTTTCAAGCAAGGGAAACCTTCACCTTAACCTTACTGCCCTCAAGACATCTTCTGGCAGTGAATATCACAGGAGGGTGGCAGGAGGACATTGAGATCTGGGGAGACCATACTGCTGTTTCTCGTAAAACACTTCCCAGGTTTATCTCAACAGTAAAACAGTAAAACTTGCTGCCGGTAGGAGTGAAATTGGAATTCAAACATTCAGGGGCAGCCAGCCCAGATAATATGCTCAGCAATAAGTAACGGAGGTAAATTACGAAGACATAAGAAGCAAAAGTGGGAGTAAAGAAAGAAAATAACTTGCGGAGCGTTGTTAATCAGCGCTGCAACCTCGGCGCCATCTTGATGCACTCTCCTGAAATAGTTCAACCAAGGTTTCAGAATGGTGCCATTTTTCATAACAGAAGTAGGGACAGGCACAAACTACAGAAATGTGGTTTGCTCTCTGACAAACTGGTTCAGACATACTGAAAAACCTACCGAATTCGGGGATGCCAGCCTGCAGGTGGGGCCTGGGGATCCCCCAGAATTACAGCTGATTTCCAGACTACAGAGATCTGTTCCCCCGGAGAAAATGGATGCTTTGGAGGGTGGGCTTTGTGGCATTGCACCCCACTGAGGTCCCTGTCCTCCCCAGGCTCCATCTCCAAATCTCCTGGAATTTCCCAACCTGAATCTCGCAACCCTAACATCTCATCCCCTGCTGGTGGACAGGGGTTACCTGTCAACCCCACTACCAATTGGTTCATTTTTATTTTGTAATTTGGGCTATTTTGCAAGCTCCCTTGAAGGCACAAAGGTGTGGCAAAGAAATCTCAGTGAAATCGAAGGAATACCTTAACTTCTGAATGAGATGCCTCCTCAGTTTTCCAACAAACAAGTCACAAACTAAGCAATAAAGCCATAGAGGGGACATAGAAACCCGTACAGAACCATAATAACAAATACAAAGTAATTCAGGAACAGAGATTGATACAATGTGAAAGAGAAGTTCAAAAGGCCAACATTTTAAATGGGCTTTTACCAAGTGAAAATAGAATAGAACAAGGGGCAGGACCCGCGATACTCGCGGGGGGGGGGGGGGGGCCCCCACCCCATC
>NW_015170302.1:619569-653750 GCF_001447785.1 Gekko japonicus | reverse complement strand
CCAACCCTCCCTGGTCGCCCCCCCCCCCCGGCTCTGAAATGAGGCCCGGCGGCTGCAAGCGGCTTGGGCCTCGCTGGTCTCCCCCCCCCGCTCCGAAGTGGCGGCGAAGCAGTCTGCAGAGGGACGCTCTGTTACTTTGGGGGGGATTTAAGTATCCTCCTGATATTTTTTTCAGGTTTTCAGATTTTTGTGCACACCTGGGGACTGCCCCAAGTGTGCACGAAAATCTCCCTCCCCCCCAGGTGCCCCCGATACGTGGATTTAGGTATCCGCACGCAAGGGGGCACCTTCACTATTAGATATATAGATTCTGACTAGACATGGTCAAAAAATTAAACAGTGATGACTTTACAGGGTGACTCTGCTCATAGCGTACATTCTTGGTTACGTTTTTTTTTAAAAAGCACACATTTTAAACAAGCTTTTACTAAGTGACGACAGAATAGAATCCTGACTACTCCATTGAGATGTCGACACAAAACATTACTAGACGGATGCACGTCCGGCCGGATTCACTCAGGCTAGACTCTCATGAAAAAACAACAAGAGGCTAATGTTTTACCGTCATGTGACCTTTTGAAAACTGCCGCTGGTGGAACCTTGTGCTCGGACCCTGGGGCAGAGTTGTCGGTGGGGAATGCAACTCCTGAGCGCAACAGCCTCAATGTTAGCGATCCCGCAAACAGCCAGCGAGGACCATTGTGCAACATTTGATGCCTCCATCACTGATGAGGATTCCGGATTCCATCAATCTCGTTCTTTAAGAAAAGTTTCTGCTCCTTAAGTCTGGTGACTTCACTGGAGCCAGAAAGGTTTTGAGCAGGATTTCTGTGGCTTAGAGAACATAACATTTCAGAGCCCCCTGACTTCATGGGGAGGGGCTTTGGCTGTGTGGGAAAGCATCTGCTTGGCATGCTGAAAGTCTCAGGTTCAATCCTAGGCATCTCCAGCTTAAAAAGGATAGGTTTCTCAGGTCCTCCCTGGCCACCAGTCCGACTTAGATTAATACGATTGTTAAGAGCTCTTGAAGCATTGATGAACTGAAGAGAGTCCATTGTTAGACTTTATTATGCACGGATGCAGAACTGAAACCGTTGTTTGAAAAAGAAATATCGAAACGAACGGTAGCTCTGGGGAAGTTCGTCCTTCCATTTCTTTGACGTCGTCACTGACCGTTTGATGGCGTCCTGTTTGTGAGAAACACAAGATTAAAACATCATGAAGTTATTGCATATCAGAGTTTAACTGTTGTTTTCAATTCCTTGCACTGTATGCACCATTGCAGTAATTCTTGTGTACTGTGTTATCACCAGTGGGGGACCAGCATAGAGTTGCCAGATCCAGGTTGGGAAACTCCTGGAGATTTGGGGAATGGATCCTGGGGAGGACAGGGACCTCACAGTGCCATAGAGTCCACCCTCCAAAGCAGCCATTTTTTTCCAGGGAAACTAATCTCTGTAGTCTGGAGATGAGGTTTCATTCCGGGGGATTCCCCAGGTCCCACCTGGGGGCTGACAACCCTAAAGTCAGAGGTGATGCGAAAGACCTCTGCTTGTGACCTTGGACAGCCGCTGCCAGTCGGACTAGACAATGCTGACCTTGATGGACCAGAGGTCTGATTCAGTCTGAGGCAGGTTCACGTGTTCTTTGTGTCCCCACAATCTGCAGAATAGGCAAATATGCAATCACTTATATTTGTTGTTGTTCAGTCGCACAGTCGAGTCCGACTCTCCGCGACCCCATGAACCAGATCACGCCAGGCCTTCCGGTCTTCCGCCGTCCTCTGAAGTTTGCTCAACTTCATGTTCGTTGCATCTATGACACTGTCTAACCATCTCATCCTTTGCCGCCCCCGTCTTCTTTGACCTTCAATCTTTCCCAGCATCAGGGTCTTCTCCAGTGAGTGCTCCCTTCTCATTGGGTGGCCAAAGTATTTGAGCTTCAGTTTCATTATCTGGCCTTCCAGGGAACAGACAGGGTTGGTTTCTTTTAGGATTGACTGATTTGTTCTTCTTGCAGTCCAAGGGACTCTCAAGAGTCTTCTCCAGCACCATAGTTCAAAAGGATCTGTTATTCGGCGCTTGGCCTTCCTTATGGTCCAACTCTCGCAGCTATACATGACTACTGGGAATATCAGTTATATAGAACCTATCAGATTATCGGAGGGCCCCTGTTTGGTTCAAAACTTTTAAATTAGCTTTAGCATAACTACTTTTTGAACAGCCGGGGATATAAATCGCTTTCTCTGACTCTGCCTTTGGATATGTTTAGAGGCCAATACTTCTTTTGCAAAATTCCCTTTTTGGGATCATCTTCGGCTAGGTGACGGCATGACTACTTTGGTGTGTCACAGAGTTCTGTGCCGAGTGGCTTTTTCAAGGACTTCTCCTGGGCAGAATCATCCTGCTATTTCTGTGCCCCGACCCACACACCGGTCCCTGGCGAGAACTGGAAAAGGATTGCTCATTGTGATAAATTGAGCAGATGAGGTAGAGCACACACAGAGATGTAATTTGAAGTGTACATTAAAAGTGAAGAGAGCACACACAGAGATGTAATTTGAAGTGTACATTAAAAGTGAATTTGGGTCAAATATACATTCCCCGCCCCTGGAAGAAACAGGTGGCAGTGCACAGCACAGATTGGCTAGTATCTGTAACATCACAAAGCTACCCCTCTAAACCCCCCCCCATTTCAGTGCATGCCCACTCATGTCAATGGGCTTTGACTGGAGTAACTGGGAGCGGTGGTGCAGGCAGCTAATGCCTGCAGTAACAACACTAGTGAACAGCCGCTATGGCTGTTCGAGACCACCGTGGCCGGGGTGAGCTCCCGGCCCTAGTCTCAGCTCCCGCCCACCCAGCGGCTCGAAAGCGTACTCATGAGTAGACAAATGCCCAGAAGGAATCATGGCAAAGCATGATTACGCAGAAGACGCAGCACGGCGGAGCCTGAGGGACGTTGGCCGAGCCACAGTCGGAGCAGCCGCGCACCAGAGGGACACCAGCTGAAGCCTGCCGAGGATGCCGTCGGCCCATCCGATGCGCCGGAAGTAACATCAGAGCCCGCCCATCCGGAGAGAACAGCAACAGAATGTATGCCGCTGGGTGCCGGTAGGCAGCCCCTTCCCAAAAATGAATTGTGGCCCTAGATTAGGATTAATTGGTATATATATACCCTCTGTAAACCGCTCTGAGACCCTTCGGGGTCAAGGGCGGTATAGAAATCGAAACTATAAATAAATAAATAAATAAATAAATAAGGTTTTCAGTGCAAGAGATGAACAGAAGTGGTTGGCCATTACCTGGTATTCCTTGGTGGTCTCTCATACAAATACTACCAGGGTCAACCCTGCTTGGTTTCCAAGCTTTGATGAGATCAGGCTAGCCTGGGCTATCCAGGTGAGGGGGGCATGTGCAGTGTACAGTTGAATGCAACCTGGGAATTACTCAGTGTACATATAAAGATCAAGCATACAGTGTTCACTTGATTTTTCTTTACATGCGTACGGAGTAATTCCCATACTGCATTCAAAGCATGCATAGCTGAACGTGTAATTTAAAACCCACATTTATCCAGGCACCAGTCTTTGTTTTCATCCACGTGAACGCCCATCGGCACTTCCTTACCAGGGTATGCATGTATCTGCAGGGGTTATTTGTATTCACTGTAATATGAGAAGAGGACTAGTAACGACACCCTAACTTCTCCTGATCTCCCCCCCCCCATGGCAGGATCCCTCTGCCCGTTGAACTTGCGGCGTGTTTTCACCCCCTCCAGCAGTTCCACACACGGTGCACCAGAAGTCCACTATGACCAAGAGACGGCTGCTGTGTCCTTCTGTCCTCATGGAAGTTCGGGAGGGAGGGAGGGAGGGAGGGAGAGGCGCCAGTCTGCAAAGCAACTAGTTTCAGCAAGAGAACCAGGGACCAAATACACAATACCCCGAATGCGTGCCAGGTCACAGGTGCATTACGGGACTCTGACTCAGACTTGCATCGAGGGAACTCACCTTAGACGGGGCTTGTTTGCTCAGCACTACAGTAGAGTTGCCATCTCTGGGTCTGGAAGTACCTGGAGATATGATGGTGGAGCCTCAGAGAGTGGGATTTAGGGAGGGGAAGGGCCTCGCTGGGGTATCACACTGTGTAGCCCACCTTCCAAAGCATCTGTTTTCTCCAGGAGAAGTGGAATTAATAAATAATTACTACGCAATGGATGTGGTCTGGAGAGCCAGTTCGGTGTAGTGGTTAGGAGCGCTGACTCTAATCTGGGAGAACCGGGTTTGACCCCCCCCCCACTGTTCCACATGCAGCTGCTGGCATGACCTTGGGTCAGTCACAAGTTCTCTCGGAGCTGTTCTCTCAAGAATAGTCCTCGAAAGAGCTCTCTCAGCCCCACCCACCTCACAGGGTGTCTGTTGTGGGGAGGGGAAGGGAAAGGAGACTGTAAGCCTCTCTGAGACTCCGAGTGAAGGGTGGGGTATAAATCCAGTCTCCTCCTCTTCCTCTTCTCCTCCTTCTCCTTCTTCTGTACTTCCGGGAGCCCCCGCCTGGACGTTGGCCACCCTAGCAAGCAGAAACTGCAGTGGGGGGGAGCTTCCCGTTTCCCTTCCACCCTACTTTGGCCAGCAGAAGTGGCAGCAGCGGGGGGGGGGGCTTGCTTCTTTTCTCTGGCTCAACCTGCCCTGTGGAAGGACACATGGAGTCAGAGAAAAGGGATGAAAAGTCCCAGCCTCTGCCATTTCCACCGGTGAAAGCTCTCCCTAGCAGCACCGAGTGAACGAGGACTGTTTAAGGTGAGTCCCCAAGACGTCCATCTGACGGAGAGTCTGGTCGTGCACCTGTAATCTGGCACGTGTCCGGCATACAGTGTATTTTGGCCCTGAGCTGTTGGTAAGACCGATCTATTCTGTTGAAAACCTTAAGGGCCTGTTCTGCCGTTTGGGATGCCAATCTCCAGTTGGTGGCTGGCAGGGCTCTTTTTGTAGAAAAAGCCCAGCAGGAACTCATTAGCATAATAAGCCACACCCAACAGCAGGAACTCATTAGCCTATTCGGCCACACCCCTGACAGCACAGCACATTAACATATTAGGCCGCACCCCCATGTTACCAGAAGTGTGGTCATCCAGCCACACCCACCTTTTGCTTCTTATTCTGTTTACCTTGTTTGTTGTCAAAACCCAGGGCCTTTTTTTGTAGCAGGAACTCCTTTGCATGTTAGGCCACACACCCCTAATGTAGCCAATCCTAATGAGTTCCTGCAGTTGGGTGTGGCCTATTATGCTAATGAGTTCCTGCTGGGCGTGGCCAACTTGGGAGCCAGCCGGAACTCCATTCCTGTGTGTTCCTGCCCAAAAATAGCCCTGGTGGCTGGAGATCTCCGGGTATTATAACTGATCTCCATGCGACAGAGATCAGTTCACCTGGAGAAAAGGGCCACTTTGGAAGGCGGAGTCTACAGCGTTATACCCTATTGAAGTCCTTCCCCTTCCCAAATCCCGCCCTCCTCAGGCCACACACCCCAAATCTCCAGGTATTTCCCAACCTGGAGCTGGGAACCTGTCTATGGTCCACCATATTCCTTCTTTGCCACAGCCACAGAAAAAGCAAAGAGACAGACGTGATCAGTCCTTCCCTTCTAGTGTTGCAGACTGTGGATTGGGGAATTCCTGGGGATTTGGGGCGGAGTTTGGCGAGGGGAGGGGCATCCATGGAACAGAATGCTCCAAACTCCAAAGCGGCCATTTTCTCCAGGGGGAACTGATCTCTGCTGTCCGGAGATCGCCTGCAATCCCAGGAGGTCTCCAGGCCCCAGCTAGAGGTTGGCAACCTCACCCCTCCACCCAAAGTGCCACGTGCCCAGTACACAGCCTGAAATGTCTGCTTCCCCCCCCCCCCCCTCTGGCTGCTTTTGAAATGGTGCCCCAGGGACCAGGCGTGCAGACAGGAATTCCAAGCGGCGGAACAGGTTTGGGGCATTTTGAGCCAGAAAGCCTTTTATGGCCGGTTATTTTCCATGACACCTTCGTTTGCTTAGCCCTTGCCTTCGCTGCCACACCACCATCCATCGATAACCCCTGCATAACTCCCTCTGGCAGCCTCACGATATCGATGGGCAATGCTGTGAGCCAAACGGGGTGGAGACATCCGAAACGCATGCCCAGGCACAGCGACTGCGGTCCGACAACTCCTCTCATACTTTGCTCTTATGATTTTATTATTTGGTTATTTATAGTCCGCCTTTCTTGCTGAGAGTCAAGGCGGATTACATAGTATAAGTCAAGTACAATCAACAGGCTGGGACAGCCAATGAACAGGGTTGCCAACTTCCAGATGGGGCTTGGGAAAATTGGGAAAATCCAAAGGGGCCTTCCATAGATGCTTGATTTGACAAACTTTGGGATATCTGTCTTACCCTGTGATTATGATGAAGCCTGGAAGGCAGTTTTTGGTTTCCTGAGACAAAATGAAGTACTTCCATGTAGACATTATTATAGAATCTGGTTGAAGTTGTAAGGTTGTTGTAAACATGTATCGATATGTTTATGAGAGTGTACGAAAATTCTACGGAAATTTATTTTAGCTAGCCTAGGTTTTCTGGGAGTATCTAATGTAGGGCTGCCAAGGGCCCCCGGGGGGCAGGGATTCTCCCGCTAAAAAGGCCCCCAATCCACCAATCCGGACGGCAGGGGGAACCCCACCCCTGAAGCGGCCAGATCAGGCCAACGTGCCCGGTGCAATGACGTCGCCCAGAAGTGACGTCATCATGCTGGGCACGTTGCCGGGCGACGCTCTAGCAATCGCCATGAAAACTCTATGGTACCATAGAGTTTTTAGGGCGATTACCAGAGCGTCGCCTGGTGACGTGCCCAGCGTGATGATGTCATTCCGTGCCTTGCGTGATGACGTCATTGTGGTGCTTCATGCACTTCGCGCATGCGCAAGGACTCCCAGAGAGGGCCCTGGACTCCCCTGCTATTACTTTGGTAAGACTTGGCAACCCTAACTACCGGCTGATAATGTTATAATGTTATAATAGTTTTACTTTCAGATGTTCTCTTTCTTGGGTGAACTTAATATTTAATTTAATTAAAAAATAAACATGTAAAATAAAATTAGGGGGGGAGAAATCTCCAGGAATTACAGCTGATCTTCAGACAAGAGAGATCCATTCTTATGAGGAAAGGTTAAAGCGCTTAGGGCTCTTTAGCTTGGAGAAACGACGACTGAGGGGAGACATGATTGAGGTTTATAAGATTATGCATGGGATAGAGCAGGTAGAGAAAGAGGTACTTTTCTCCCTTTCTCACGATACAAGAACTCATAGGCACTCCATGAAATTGCTGAGTGGTTGGGTTAGAACGGATAAAAGGAAGTACTTCTTCACCCCAAGAGGAATTCACACAAGGAATTCACTGCCACAGGAGGTGGTGGCGGCTACAAGCATGGACGGCTTCAAGAGGGAATTAAATAAGTATATGGAGCAGAGGTCCACCAGTGGCTATTAGCCACAAGGTATAGATAGGGGCTCTGGGGAGAGTGATGCTCTGTCTTCTTGGTGCTTGGGGGGGTCAACAGTGGGAGGGCTTCTAATGTCCTGGCCCCACTGGTGGACCTCCTGATGGCACCTGGTATTTTTGGCCACTGTGTGACACAGAGTGTTGGACTGGATCGGCCTTTGACCTGATCCAACATTGGCGTCTCTTATGTTCTTATTTCCCTGGAGAAAATGGCTGCTTTGGGAACTGGACTCTACTGCATTATATCCCACCCAGGTCCTTCTAGGGTTGCCAGCTCCGGGTTGAGAAAGACCTGGAGATTTTGGGGGTGGAGCCTGGGGAGGGCGGGGTTTGGGGGAGGGGAGGGACTCCAGTGGGGTATCATGTCATCGAGTCCACCTTCCAAAGCAGCCATTTTTTTCCCAGGGGAATTGATCTCTCTTGCCTGGAAATCAGTTGTAAATCCAGGAGATCTCCAACCACCACCTGGAAGACAGGAACCCTATCCTCCTCCTCCTCCCCAAACCCCGCCCTCTCCAGGCTCAGTTCCCCAAATCTCCAAGTATTTCCCAATCCAGAGCTGGCGACCCTACCCATGAATACTGTAGTGTATTCAAAGCTGCCTTGAATGCATGACATGTTGTGAAACATCTAACTAAACTGTAATGTTGAGCTTCGTCCTGGGCTAGGATCCAAATCCATCCAATAGTATTGCTAGCCCAGGAAGTAACAAGCCAATCACTTCAAGCAGGCTCCCTGAGCGGGAACTAATGTGATTGGACCTTATCTCTGCAACCTCATAGGTTGATATTTGTACAGTGGGTGTGGCTACATTAGCAGGGAATGTTTAAAAGCAGGACAGCTGCAATGTAAAGGCTGTTCTGGCTATCAGATGTTGATCCATGTTGGAGTTGTGTTTGAGTTGAAGAATAAAGTTGTGTTCTTGCTGAATCACTCTCCGACTGCTTTGTTAAGTGAGCGACTTAACAAATACTACAATAGGGTTTGGATTACAAAAAGCTGAGCACAAACAGAAATCTCAAACAGACCTGCAACGGAGTATGAACTTTTAAACAGGATACATTAAGTGCGGTCCAACGACCCAGTCTGGCCCATACGTAGCAATACAGTAGCAGAGGCCACAGCTCCCGTCCTTTTACCAACACAACCTTCTGACTGTTTCATTGCAGTACGATCCTAGTTCAAGCCTAAACTCACCCTAGAAATTAAAATGACCAAATTGAGGTGATGGTACTTTGGTCACATGATGAGAAGACGAGAGTCACTGCGCAACGCTCCCTCTAAGCTGTGGAGTTCTGTGAGCAAAAATTCTACTTTGTGAGCTACTAGCATTAAAGTTGTGAGCAGGTGATTCGGCTGCGTCATCAATTAGTTTGCTCTGGAGCCCTCCTTCCTGAGCTAAGACAAAAATGCGTGAGCCGGAGGCTAAAAAAACGTGAGCTAGCTCACACTCACTCAGCTTAGGGGGAACACCCATCACTGGTAAAGACAACCGTGATAGGAAAAGCTGGAGGCAGCAGGAGAAGAGGAAAACGGGACAAGAGATGGAGGGACTCAGCCAAGGAAGCCGCAGCCTTCAGTCTGCAAGATGAGAGCAAGGCTGTTAAGGACAGACCATTTTTGTTGTTGTTGTTGTTCAGTCGCAGTTGAGTCCGACTCTTTGCGACCCACCCCATGGACAACGTTAATTCATGGGGTCGCTGTAATTTGGAAGTGACTTAACAGCACGTCACACAGGCACACAGAGGCCTGTTTTTTTGTTGTTCAGTCGCACAGTCGAGTCCGACTCTTCGCGACCCCATGGACCAGATCACGCCAGGCCCTGCTGTCTTCCGCCGTCCTCTGAAGTTGGCTCAATTTCATGTTCGTTGCATCGATGACACTGTCTAACCATCTCCTCCTTTGCCTTCCCCGTCTTCTTTGACCGTCAATCTTTCCCAGCATCAGAGTCTTCTCCAGGGAGTGCTCCCTTCTCATTGGGTGGCCAAAGTATTTGAGCGGCCTGTTTACCTGTGCAAAAATCCCTCTTGAATAATTCCATTTTGCATAGTTTGCGGAAAGCCAGGAGGGAGGGCGCCTTCCCGACCTCGTCAAGGGGGGCATTTCATAACCCTAACCCTTATCGATTACCTGTAAATAGTTTACGTGGGCTGCGTTAGAACTTCTAGCTCTTCTTTCCAAAACAGGCTGGGAGGCCGGAACATCTACTGAGATAATCTGTATATATGCTTTTATGACGGGTATTGTCAGAACAGCACAGCATCCTTTATTTCACTAGGTTCTGCCCTCTGACCCTCAGCGTTTCGAACCACGCTTGATTGCTTGTAGAAACTGTCTGATATGCCCCCAGTTATGTCTTAGGTCTGGAACATTCCAGGACTAACTACCGGAGACTGAATGGAGCTCTAGAACAATAGCCCACCAAGACTCAGGAAGTGACCAATGAGAAACTAATGTTATGTAAATAGCCTACCCTTGGGAGTTGGGTGTGTTTGGGTGTGGTTTTGCATGCTATTTAAAAAGGGCTGTTGCCCGGGTGTTTTTGTCTTGTTCCTGAAATCACTTAATAAAGTAGAGCTGTTCACTGCAGTGCGTCTTGAACCCAGTATTTAACACACACACACACACACCCAGCATTCTGGTCTTGTGCAACCGAATAGACCTATGCACTTAAGAATGTATGCCAGATTCACAAAACCCCTTGTGTGTATGCTTAAGAACACTTGTGCACCCCTTCTAACTGCTGAAAAATCCACAGCTCGTATTATTTCTTCTGTAGGAAAAACAGCTTCTGGCTTTCTCCTTCCTTTTTATTGTGCTTCCCCCCCCCCTTCTGTTTCTACTCTTCCTTTGTTTAAAAACAGAGGTTTCTGGTAGATTAATTGCTGTAAAAATGCATTGTCTAAATCTGTGGAAAACTTGTTTATATAAGAGAGCCAGTTTGGTATGGTGCTTAAGCGCGTGGAATTTAATCTGGGAGAACCAGGTTTGATTCCCCACGCCTCCACTTGCAGCTGCTGGATGACCTTGGGTAAGCCATAGTTCTGTCAGAGCTGTTTTCTCAAGGGCAGTTCTTGAGAGAGCTCTCTCAGCCCCATCTACCTCACAAGGTGTCTGTTGTGGGAGGGGAAGGGGAAGGAGTTTGTAAGCTGCCCTGAGACTCCAAGTGAAGGGTGGGGTATAAATCCAATCTCCTCCTCCTCCTCTTCTTGTTCTTCTTCTTCTTCACTGGTTCGGAGGGGGGGGGGATGTAGATCAACCAGTGGGGTTACCAACCTCCAGGTGGTAGTTGAAAATCTCCTGGGATTACAAGCGATCTCCAGGTGACAGTAGGGTTGTCAGCTTGGGGTTGGGAAATACCTGGAGAGTTTGGGGGTGGAGCCTGAGGGGGGTGGGGTTTGGGGAAAGGAGGGGTTTCAGTAGGGTAGAATGCCATAGAGCCCACCTTCCAAAGCAGCCATTTTCTCCAGGTGAACCAATCTCTGTCGCCTGGAGATCTCCAGCCACCACCTGGAGGTTAAATAATACAAAAGATACAAAAGATCAAACCGTGCATAAATAACGGAAAATATATTCAGCCACCAATGGGTATAATAATCTAAACCTATAGAAATAGAGTAGTTTTTCGAAAATATGATACAGCAGTCAGAAACTCAAAAGTACACGGTCCGAATACAAAAACAGTCCTACTAATCCACCTTCAGAAATACTCCAAGTCAAATCCCTCAAAAAGTGAAAAGTCCGAATATAGATGTTTATAGTTCATAAAATCCTCATCTCGCCGCTTGTGTATTTGGACCACGTACTTTTGAGTTTCTGAGTACTATATTGTATTTTTGAAAAAGTACTCTATTTATATAGGTTTAGGTTATTGTACTCACTGATTGTTGAATATATTTTCTGTTACTTATGCACGGTTTGAACTTTTGTATCTTTTGTATTACTTACTCCCTTCCGTGCCCCACCTGGAGGTTGGCAACCCCAGGTGAGAGAAATCAGTTCCCCTGGAGAAAGTGGCAGCTTTGGAGGGTGGATTCTCCTCCTTACCCTGCCTTTTTGGAACTCGCTAAAGCCGGGGATTTCGAAAACGCAGGATAAGAAAGAGAAAGCTTCGGGTTTGTGCCCGGTGAGGAAAAATCTACTGCGGAAAATGTCACATAATGAGCCATTTTTAAAACATCAGTGCGGGGAATTTCACTACTGCGGAAATGGGCCCAGACTGGAGAAAACCCAGAGGAAAATCCAGGAGGTTCATGAATAGACCACGATACTGTGGGGAAATGAGGGGGAAATGTTGTTGTTCAGTTGCACAGTCGAGTCCAACTCTTCGCGACCCCATGGACCATCTCCCGCCAGGCCCTGCTGTCTTCCGCCGTCCTCTGAAGTTGGCTCAATTTCATGTTCGTTGCATCGATGACACTGTCTAACCATCTCATCCTTTGCCGTCCCCGTCTTCTTTCACCTTCAGTCTTTCCCAGCATCAGGGTCTTCTCCAGTGAGTGCTCCCTTCTCATTGGGTGGCCAAAGTATTTGAGCTTCAGTTTCATTATCTGGCCTTCCAAGGAACAGTCAGGGTTGGTTTCTTTTAGGATTGACTGATTTGATCTTCTTGCAGTCCAAGGGACTCTCAAGAGTCTTCTCCAGCACCATAGATCAAAAGAATCTATTCTTTGGTGCTTGGCCTTCCTTATAGTCCAACTCTCGCAGCCATACATGACTACTGGGAATACCATTGCTTTGACCATGCGGACTTTTGTTGGCAGGGTGATGTCTCTACTTTTTATCATGCTGTTTAGGTTCGCCATCGCTTTCCTCCCAAGGAGCAGGCGTCTTTTAATTTCATGGCTGCAGTCACAGTCTGCGGTGATCTGGGATCCCAGGAACATGAAGTCTGTCACTACTTCCACGACTTCCCCTTCTATTTGCCAAGGAGTGATGGGGCCAGATGCCATGATCTTAGTTTTTTTGATGTTGAGGGGAAAATACTGCTTTCCAATAGCATCAAAATCCCAGAGCAAATCCTGAGATCTAGCAACCCTATCGTGTAGGTTTGTGGGCTTTCCATTTCTTTTCTAAACTCTTACCTTTAGCTGCAACTGAGAGAGGGAGAGCCAGATAACTATGTAAATGTGTATAATAGGACTTCACACACCCCCTCCTTGGTAAATCCATTCTGGAGAGGCTTTATGGCTTTACCTGATATGAGTCGGCTTTGTGATTTGCCTCCTGCCAAGCTCTGCTTATTTATCTTTCCATCTTCCTGCCAAAGATCTCATGGGGATTAACAGGGGTTGTTACTCTGGGGAGAAGAAATGTGTTGGGTTAATTAGTGGATTTTGGAGCAAAAGCCCCCAACTTTAACCTGGCTGTCATTAGTGATATGATCGACATACAATTTTGAAGCGAGTTTTGCTAGACTTAGATCTGAGTGAAAGTTCCCAATTTAGCAAAAGGGTAAAAATAAAAGGTTATGTGTTTGTCCACTATTTTGGAGTGCTGTTGGTTTTGTACATTCTGTATTGTACAGTGTTTTGGTGTAATTTCTACATAGAATGTTTAGTGCTGGACACACGACTGTGTACATGTTATGGGAAAAACTGGAAAAAGTACAGGAGGAGGGGGGCGACCAAGATGATTGGGGGGGGGGGAGCACCTTCCCTAGGGGGAAAGGCCAATGAGTTCAGAACTTTTCAGTTTCGAAAAAAGACGACTAAGGGTGGACATGATAGAGCCAGAGTGTCAAACATGCGGCTCGGGGGCCAGATCAGGCCCCTGGAGGGCTTCTATCAGGCCACTTCTTCTTCCAGTTCTGCCACTGCTGCATCATCGTAGGTTTGCAGCTTACAGATACACACCTGAATAGCACGTTCAAGATTGCAACAGCACAGACATTTTGATGCAATAATTCAGAGCAAGAGGTGTCAGCTATCAGACACTGTTAAATAAACAAAAAATTGCAAGAGAGCTAATGTTTTAAGCATGTTTTGATTTTAAGTTTAAAAAAACAACCTTTGTGTCCTTTATAAAGTTTATATCTCCGCTACCCGACATTACATTTTATGACACACATGGCCCTGCCCAAAAAGGTCTCATTTATGTCAGATCTGGCCCACATAACAAATGAGTTCGACACCCGTGTGATAGAGGTTTATAACCAGGGGTCGTTTCGTAGAAAAAGAGCTAGGGGAACTCATTAGCATAACTCATTAGCATATGCCACACCCCCTGACATCACCGGAAGTGTGTCATAAGGCCACACACCCCGCCCCCAACGGTCCCGGCCACCGCCGCCGGCCTTGCAGCTCCACTGCTGAGCCCCATGAGGGGCCCGGCGGTGGACCTGCAAGGCCAGTGGGAGTGCAAGGAAGCCCCGCAAAGGCCCTCCCTGGCCCCAGGCAGGCAGGGGTGGGGAGAGGCAGGGAGGAAACAACTTACCCTCCCTCTTCTGCCTCCTCCTGGCTGAATGAGGGCCGGAAGCGGGGCGGCCGGAAGCAGGGGGCGGGGCTTCGTCATGTGCCCCCCCCCTACCTCACCTGGGGGAACTGCGATCCCCCCCGATCCCCCCCGAAATGACCTCTGTTTATAACATTAGGCATGAGGTGGAGAAAGCTGACAAAGGAACTTTTTCTCCCTCTCCCAAAATACTAGAACTCAAGGGCATATAATGAAACGGATGGGCAGTAGGTTCAGGGCAGACAAAAGGAAATACTAGTTTACAAAGAGAGTGATTAAAATGTGGCATTCGCTGCCAGAGGATGTAGTGCTGGCCATAGGCATAGGCAGCTTTAAAAGTGGGATAGATTCCTGGAGGACAGGTCTATCAGTGGCTGCTAGCCATGGTGACTAAAGGGAACCTCCACATTTAAAGGCAGTCAGCCTCTGAATTCCAGAGCCAGGAGGTAACATCAGGGGAAGGCCTCGGCCTCTATGCCCTGTTGTTGGTCCTCCAGAGGAACTGGTTGGCCACTGTGTGAGACAGGATGCTGGACTAGATGGACCCCTGGTCTGATCCAGCAGGGCTGTTCCTATGTTCTTAAATTTGTTGGGCAAGAACTGAAAACACAGACTTGTAGGTTCAGCTTGGAGAAGGAAGAAACAAACTTAACCCAGAGATCTTCATTTTATTTTATATGCAGGAAATTCTGTGCAAGTTCCACAGCAATGAATGGAAGCTGTTCAAGAGTAACTTCCTAAAAAAAAAACTTATTTCAACGATGCAAAAATTCTGCGTGTTTCCAGTTCAGCGTGTGTGCGTGCATACACATGTTTTCCATGGCGCCTGAGTGGTCATGTGCACAAGACATGATGCATTCATTCTCCCTACGCTGTCAGAAAGATTTAAAAATCTGGAAACCGGGAGCAATGGACTGAGTGTTCAAGAACAGCTAATTTCTTAACTGCTTGAGCTTCCTTTCTTTTTGTTCTTCATAAACCCCTACTTAAATGTCTGCCTAATAGGCTTGCCATCTCTGGGTTGGGAAATACCTGGATATTTGGAGGGGTGGAGGCTGGGGAAGGTGGTATTTGGGGAGGAGAGGGACCTCATTGGTATATAATGCCATAGAGTCCACCCTCCAAAGCAGCCATCTCCTCCAGGGGAACTGATCTCTGCTGTCTGGGGATCAGTTGTAATCCCAGGAGATATCCAGGCAGCACCTGGAGTTTGGCAACCCTACTGCCTAATTAGAATCCACTACATATAGCTGACAAAGGGTGATTCTGCACTGGCTTTTCCCTCTGTTGTTTTACCAAACCCATGTTGGAACAGAAATTCCCCTCTGCAGTGCATGCCGCTTTCACTCTCTTTGATCATCTGATTTTAGGGTACCCTCTACACTGCATGCCGCTTTCACTCTCTTTGATCATCGGGTTTTATGGTACCCTCTACACTGCATGCCCCTTTCACTTTCTTTGATCATCGGGTTTTATGGTACCCTCTACACTGCATGCCACTTTCCTTTCTTTGACCATCTGATTTTATGGTACCCTCTACACTGCATGCCCCTTTCACTTTCTTTGATCATCGGGTTTTATGGTACCCTCTACACTGCATGCCGCTTTCACTTTCTTTGACCATCTGATTTTATGGTATCCTCTACACTGCATGCCGCTTTCCTTTCTTTGACCATCTGATGCTAGGGTACCCTCTAGGCTGCATGCCGCTTTCACTTTCTTTGATAATCTGATTATCGGGTACCCTCTATACTGCATGCCGCTTTCACTTTTTAATCATCTGATTTTAGGGTACCCTCCACACTGCATGCCGCTTTCACTTCCTTTGATCATTCGATTTTAGGGTACCCTCCACATTGCATGCCGCTTTCACTTTCTTTGATCATCCGATTTTATGGTACCCTCTACACTGCATGCCTCTTTCACTTTCTTTGATCATCGGGTTTTATGGTACCTTCTGCATAGATGTATGACCGTTCAGGGGTGACTTTGCAGTCAGTACGGTGTTGCCCCGGGGTATTTGAATGTGGTTTTGAGCCGCGCCTTTTCCTCAGTGTTGAGAAAATGTGGAGCGAATGCCAGATGCAGAATCACCCACAGTGAGCTTGCATACACAAACGTCCGTGCTATAATAAGAACCTGTCGGGTGTCACAAGACTCCAGTTTGTGTTCAGTGAGGAGTTAGGAATGCTCATTAACCAGTTTCAAAACCATCCCCAAAGTGAAAGCAGTGCTGAAGCTCGGCACAGAGGAATTCTACATTCCGGCTGCCTGAGGAATAAGTTCACACTTAAGCTTGCCACTCGGAAAATAAATATAAGTTCTATATCGTAAGAGAACGCCAGACTGGATACGAAAGGCAGAGGGAAGGCTTCGAGCTATCTAGCTAAGCGAGGATGGAGAGAGATTGCAGAAAACGGAGCCAGCACTCACGTTGGCACCCAGAGATCTCTCGCTGTTACAGTTGGTTTCCAGAGAACCAAGGTCCGTTCCCTTGCAGGGTGGACTCTGTGGCATGATACCCTGCTGAGGCCCCTCCCCTCCCCAAACCCCGCCCTCCGCAGGCTTCACTCCCAAAATCTCCAGGTATTTCCCAACCCAGAGCTGGGAACCCTAAGTGGACAAAGTGAGAGAGAGGGAAAGGAAGTGACTGGAAGGAAGAAACCCGTGAGAGAAGCATTCTGGGTAAAAAAAAGGGACAGCAGCAGGACTGGACAAAGGAAAAGCGCTCCATCTATCCCTGTACAATCTCTCTGCTGCCCTCCCCTGAGATGGCAATGTGTGTGGTGGCATTAAGCGACACTGTGTAGTCCCTTCCTGTAATGTATCCAGTCCAGACAAGTCCAGACAAGTCCAGAGACAAATGTCGAGCTTCGCTCCATTGAGACAATGGACTATGCGGATCCTAGCCCGCTCCAATCAGGGGGCTAGGTTCCCGGCCGAGAGCCTATGGGACTCTCGGACACTGTAAATAACCTATAGGGAAGTAGTGGCGTGTTTTGGGTGCCGGTTTCTCGGGGGATATAAGCCGGCCTGCGAGCTGGCCAAAGTCATCTTGTTCCGGGTAGAATAAAGTACGCTTTGCTGAAATCACTCTCCATGTGCGTACTTTTCACTTCCGACACAAAGAATCACGCCCTCCCCAAAGTAACGCCTCTCATCTGCTGAACACCTTCCCCATCGACACATGTGATGATTTTTAAACTTCCAAACATTTGGAATCTTCATCGACATTCTGTAATCCCCTCGGCAGCTGAGACACTGGCTTTCTGGGAGGTGCGTTCCAATCACTACTGCACACATTTTCGGCATCTAGGTAAATCACACATCTCTCATATGTAATTCTCATTCCGTGCCCCTCTGCAGCAAACTCTGGGATGGAGATGAGGTTAGCATTACAGGCTTCCAGAGAAAGCACATTGGTCAGTAAAAACTCTCTGGTCTGACCTTGGGGCAGTTGACAGCGTGTTACACCATCGCCCTTGTGGCAAGAAATAATCTCTTGATTATTTCCCAGACAAACTTCCCTAGGAGGCTCTTTCTTCAGTTCCATAAAGAAGTCCCTGGAACGTATATGGCACGTAACTCCAGAGTCAAGTAGGAAACTGGTCCTGCCTTTGGTCTGAGCAACTTTATTTATGGTTCACTCTGAGCTATGGAGTTCGTTGAGCAAAAATTCTACTTTGTGAGCTACTGCCATTAAAGTTGCGAGCAGGTGATTTGGCTACTGCATAAACTAGTTGGCTCTGGAGCCATCCCTCCCTGAGCTAAGACAAAAATCTGTGAGCTGGAGGCTAAAAAACTGTGAGCTAGCTCACACTAACTCAGTTTAGAGGGAACACTGGCTTGGGAGTCACTGTGGCTTCTGTGGAACTGGTTCCCCCTTTCGCCTTGAGGACAGGTGTTTCTTGAGGGCCAGTTTGGTGTAGTGGTAAAGTGCACAGACTCTAATCTGGGAGAACCGGGTTTGATTCCCCACTCCTCCACTTGCAGCTGCTGGATGACCTTGGGCAAGCCATAGCTCTGTCAGAGCTGTTCTCTCAAGAGCAGTTCTCTCAGAGCTCTCTCAGCCCCGCCTACCTCACAGGGTGTCTGTTGTGGGGAGGGGAAGGGAAAGGAGTTTGTAAGCCGCTCTGAGACGCCGAGTGAAGGGCGGGGTATAAATCCAATCTCTTCTTCTTCTTCTTCTTAAGTGTCCTGCCTTCCCACATAGAAAACAGAGCTTTGTTTCGTCTTGCCTAGGAGGCAGTGCTGGAGGTGCGTTTCTCCTCTTCCATCTGGGCCTTGCTGTTTTGATACCTTGGCTTGCTGTCTTATCCTCAGACCACCCAGAAGATTTGTGTGTGTGTGTGTGTGTGTGTGTGTGTGTCTCCCCTTTCTAGAGATCCCTTCGTATGCACTCCCTCCTTTATTGTCATCCTGGACTATGGGTTGTCTTGCCATCTCTGATTCCACCAGAGTGACAGCATCCTGGAACATTGAGCCGTCTTTCCTTTCTATAGCACTAATCACAGGCCTGAAAACTTTCCGGCAACCTCAGAAATAGGTAGACACGAAGATCTCATTCTAAAATAATCTCTCCCACATCTTACAGTTTGAGTTAGAGGTGCCAATTTCCAGATGGTGAAAAAATATATCATTCATGGAAGGAAAACCATTATTGTGTAAATTTTAAACATTTTGTTATGCTTTTTATATTGCAAATATCCGTCATAAGTAACATTCATTGTTCTGAGTTCACAATATTTACATCAAGATTTTTGTATTGTGCTAGTACCATTTTCTATGGTCTTTGACCACAAACCTACATACATACAGGGGTCATTTCGCAGAAAAAGAGGTGCAGGAGCTCATTAGCATAACTCATTAGCATAACTTATTTGCATATGCCACACCCCCTGACATCACTGGGAGTGTGTCAGAAGGCAACACCCACCGCTCAGGCTCCACTGGACTGTTTTGGATTGCTAGCTATTGGGGGGATGGGGGACGTGCAGATCTGTCCTCGCAGAGGAAGGAGCGCTTGTACCTGAATAAAACTTGGTCTTAAAGGTGCCACTGGACTTTTTTGGACCGGTGGGCGGGCGAGGGGGGGCTCTGCAATTTACCTGGCTGCTTCTTGCTCTGACTGAGGGCTGCTGGGAGCAGGGGGTGGGGCTTGTTGAATGTGCCGGCCCCCTGGGCTCTTTACTGCCAGAGCTCCGCTCCTGTGCGCTCCTGCAGGAAATGACCCCTGCCTACATGTATCTACTCATGTGTACGAAATGTATTTTATACAAGGAATGTTACTCATGACAGATATTTGCAATATAAAAAGCATAACAAAATGTGTTCAAAATGACAGAATAGTGGTCTTCCTCCTGTGAGTTATATCTTTTCTCTCCATAGTCACACCGAAGCCTGTGTTGTTGTTGTTTTAATTCCCAGGTGGTGGCTGGAGCTCTCCGAGGATTACAACTGATCTCCAGGCGACAGGTTTTCGGTTCACCTGGGAGAACATGGCCACGTTGGAAGGTGGACTCTATGGCGTTATACCCCACAGCAGTCCCTCGCCCTCCCCAAACCCTGCCCCCTTCAGGCTCCGTCCCCCAGATCTCCAGATCTTTCCCAACCCGGAAATGGCAATCCTAAAAGAGTAGTGAGCTCACATGGAAATCCAAGTTCTGCCCTTCAAGGTAGCAAAGTGAGAGAAGCTTGCGTTTGAAAGCAAGGGGGACAGGCCAGCCAGAAGGCTGGTTTACGGCCTTTAGATTTTCCCACATGTCTTTTGCAATTTCTATACCCGGTCAGACGTGTTAGATAAGTATCAGGGACCTGTAAATGAGGTTTGAATATCTGCATCCTTTCGAAGCCATGAGGCTCTTCCTTGGCGTCAGCAGAGGGGGGGGGGGAGCCTGTAATTGCACCCATAAACCCATCTTTCCAGAATACTGTCTCCAAGGGTAAGCAACGTGACAGGCGGTTTCCTAGTTTCAAAACCGTCAGCTGATGCAACTTGTGGCCAGACGCAATAGCCATTGCTCCATCCGGCCTTTTTAACTCTTTCCAGGCCTTATCCTACAGAGGAACTCGCCCTCCTACCTTCCTGTCCCAGCTAGCAGATTAGCCTTTTTTGTGACTGGACTAAGTAACGCGAAAGTCTGACTACTTTGACTCGTTCCTTAGAAAAGAAACAGAAGTTATTTGTTGTAAAGAGAGCTCCGTACTGGATGGGAAAGGCAGCTGTCTAAGGTAGAGTGGAGTGAGATTGGAGAAAACATATCCAGCCCTCATGGTGGACAAAGGGAGAGAGAGAAGTGATTGGAAAGAAGGAATCCCTGAGAGTAGCATTCTGGGTAACAAAGGGAGTGGACTAGACAGCAGAAGGACTGGACAAAGGAAAGGTCAAAGAGCAATGTTCCCTCTAAGCTGTGGAGTCTTGTGAGGAAAAATCCTACTTTGTGAGCTACTGGCATCACAGTTGTGAGCGAGTGATTTGGCCACTGCATAGTTTGCTGGAGTCATCCTTCCTGAGCTAAGACGAAAACGTGTGAGCCGGAGGCTAAAAAACTGTGAGCTAGCTCACACTAACTCAGCTTAGGGAGAACACTGGTGAGCACCCTATTTACCCCATCTCTCTATTGCCGCCCCCTGAGACACCAAAGTCTGTGCTACCACTGAGCAGGGGTCATTTCGTAGAAAAAGAGGTGCAGGAGCTCATTAGCATAACTTATTGCATATGCAACACCCCCTGACATCACTGGAAGTGTGTCAGAAGGCAACACCCACCACTCAGGCTCCACTGGACGGTTCTGGATTGCTAGCTATTGGGGGGGGGGGATGCGCAGATCTGCCCTCACAGAGGAGGGAGAGCTTGTACCTGAAGGGGGGCTGGGGGAGGCTCTGCAACTTACCTGGCTGCTTCTTGCTCCTTATGGCCCAACTGAGGGCTGCTGGGAGCAGGGGGCGGGGTTTGTTGCATGTGCCCGCCCCCTGGGCTCCTTACTGCCGGAGCTCTGCTCCTGTGCGCTCCTGCAGGAAATGACCCCTGCCACTGACCGACATTGTGCACTTCATTCCTTCAAAACACAAAGAATCACGCCCTCCCCCAGTAAATTCTCTCATCTGCTGAATATCTTCCCCACCTACTCATGTGATGATTTTTAAACTTCCAAACATGTGGAATCTTCATTAACATTCAGTAACCCCCTCCGTAGTTGAGACACTGACTTTCTGGGAGATGCATTTCAACTTAAAAGAAGTTCTGTGGCTCAGTGGTAGAGCATCTGCATGGAATGCAGAAGTTCCCAGGTTCGATCTCCGGCATCTCTAGTTAAAAGGACCAGGCAGTTTTTGACCTCTGCCTGAGACCCTGGAGAGCCGCTGCCCGTCTGAGTAGACAGTACTGACTTTGATGGGCCGATGGTCAGATTCGATATAAGGCAGTTTCATGGCTGCATTCATGCAAATAACCAATGATCGTTAGTGTGTTTTCAAGTGCTGCTGGATGGTTGGCTCGTCTTCTAACAAAAGGCCCGGCCTGCCTCTGAGTTTGTTTTAAAGCGGCGTGGGAGAGAAAGGAAGCTGTTCTCCCAGGCTCTGAGAACCTCAGCTTGACAGGGATCAGTCAAAACAGATGAAACTGACCTGTCTTGTCTCATTGATGTGGTTGGATGGGTTTTGAAAAGACTCAGTGGAGTGTATGAAGGGTGTGTAACTGTATTTGACAACACCTGGAAAGGCTGGAGGAGGAAGATGCAAAGTCATTCCTTTGACCCACCTGGGCTAAAAATAAAACCACCAAAGATAAACACGGCAAAGTATACACATCTTACTATTTGCAGTGCATTCTTAAATGTGGGTTAACCCCTAGCTGTCCAGACTTAGTTCTCGCATCATAGAGCATGGGTCTTTTGTGTTTTTTTAAAAAAGCTTGGCAACCAATAACCAAATGAGTGAACTGGCTTTGTGCGTACAGGGGAGCAGTTTGTTCATTTATAGTCCTCAGTTGGCAGCTATTGTTTGCAGAGGGCTGTGTCCCAGTCTACAAACATAACAGAATGAGGTGATACAGTCTTAAGAACATCAGAACATCAGAAGAGCCCTGCTGGATCAGACCAGTCACCCATCTAGTCCACTGTTTCACACAGTGGCCAAGCAGTTCCTTCTGGATGGCCAGCAACAGGGCATAGAGGCTGAGGCCTTCATAAGAACACAAGAATAGCTGGATCAGACCAGTGGCCCATCTAGTCCAGCATCCTGTCTCACACAGTGGACAACCAGTTCCTTCTGGAGAGCCAGCAACAGGGCAGAGAGGCTGAGGCCCTCAAAAGAACATCAGAAGAGCTCTGCTGGATCAGACCAGGGGTCCATCTAGTCCAGCATCCTGTTTCACACAGTGGCCAAGCAGTTCCTTCTGGATGGCCAGCAACAGGGCATAGAGGCTGAGGCCTTCATAAGAACACAAGAATAGCTGGATCAGACCAGTGGCCCATCTAGTCCAGCATCCTGTCTCACACAGTGGACAACCAGTTCCTTCTGGAGAGCCAGCAACAGGGCAGAGAGGCTGAGGCCCTCAAAAGAACATCAGAAGAGCTCTGCTGGATCAGACCAGGGGTCCATCTAGTCCAGCATCCTGTTTCACACAGTGGCCAAGCAGTTCCTTCTGGATGGCCAGCAACAGGGCATAGAGGCTGAGGCCTTCATAAGAACACAAGAATAGCTGGATCAGACTAGTGGCCCATCTAGTCCAGCATCTTGTCTCACACAGTGGACAACCAGTTCCTTCTGGAGAGCCAGCAACAGGGTAGAGAGGCCGAGGCCTTCATTAGAACATCAGAAGAGCCCTGCTGGATCAGACCAGTGGTCCATCTAGTCCAGCATCCTGCCTCACACAGTGGCCAGCCAGTTCCTCTGGAGAGCCAACAACAGGGCATAATGGCTGAGAACTTCTGATGTTGCTGCCTGGCTCTGAGATTCAGAGGCTGACTGCCTCTGAGTGTGTAGGTTCTCTTTAGTCACCATAGCTAGTAGCCACTGGTACTAATCCTCCATGAATCTATCTAGTCCCCTTTTAAAGCTTCCCGTTCCTGTGCCCATCACTAGGTCCCAGTCACACCGGCAGGAAAAGCTGCGCTGGAAGTGCGGCTTCTTAGAGCCGCACGAAAGGAAAACGCGGCATCGGGATCAGACGCTTTCCCCTGAGCCGCCACGCATATTCTGTCTGGCGCAATCACATGGCCGGGGGGAAGCGAGGCAAAGACGGGCGAGCCGAGGCTGCTGGAGTATTTGTGCGCATGCGCAGTCCAGCAGTCGCGCATGCGCAGTCCGACAGTCCCTCAAATAACACGGGCTGCTGGCGCGTCCGCGATCCCACGCCCGGCCTTGCTGCGGATCTTCCGGTAGGTACTACATTTTCCCTAGTACCTTTTTGATCTGCGTTTTTGGCCGGAAGGGACGGGTGGGGGGCAGGTGCGTGACGCTTGCCAGATGTTGGCATCTGATCGCGCCCGTTTGATGCGCCCTCAACCCATCTGCTTCGCGGGGCAAATCCTCCCATGTGACCGGGGCCACTACATCCTCTAGCAGAAAATTCCATATTTTAATCACTCTCTGTGTAAAGAGGTATTTCCTTTTGTCTGTCCTTAAAATGGAAGAGAGGACTCTTCCATTATTAGATAAGCAAATGGAGCAGAGGTCCATCAGTGGCTATTAGCCACAAGGTATAGATAGGGACTCTGGGGCAGGGGATGCTCTGTCTTCTTGGTGCTTGGGGGGGTCAACAGTGGGAGGTCTTCTAATGTCCTGGCCCCACTGGTGGACCTCCTGATGGCACCTGGTATTTCTGGCCACTGTGTGATACAGAGTGTTGGGCTGGATGGGCCTTTGGCCTGATCCAACATTGGCGTCTCTTATGTTCTTATGACTGCTCCACTTTGGACGGCAGGTGGAAAATTGTGGGGGGTGGGGCATAGTAAACTCTCTGCATTATGGAGAAAGGGTTTTGCTTATGTTACCTCATGACAGCTTTATTAAATAAAACCTTGCCTTTGGTTTAGTTGGGGAAATTAGCAGCAAAGGCAGAGCTAGCAAGAGGCTGGGGTAAAAGCGAGGACCTGCTATCTGTTTTTGACGGAGATAGTCCCTCTAGACCCCTGGTTGAGTCAATAACCAGTCCAAAGTGTGGCAGACTGGGTTTTAATAGGGAAAATAATAATTTAGATATTTACACTCAATTCAAGGAATGCGAGCATAACAAGAAGAAACAAAAGGCGTTAGCTGACAGAGTGGGGGATTGGGGTGGGGGATTGGGGTAATACTATCAGGGCTCTTTTTGTAGAAAAAGCCCAGCAGGAACTCATTAGCATAATAGGCCACACCCAACAGGAAAAGTCATTAGCATATTAAGCCACACCCTGACAGCACCGCTCATTAGCACACTAGGCCACACCCCCATGTTACCAGAAGTGTGTTCATCCAGCCACACCCACCTTTCCCTTCTTATTCTGTTTACTTTGTTTGTTGTCAAAACCAGGGCTTTTTTTGTAGCAGGAACTCCTTTGCATGTCAGGCCACACACCCCTAATGTAGCCAATCCTAATGAGTTTCTGCTATTGGGTGTGGCCTTTTATGCTAATGAGTTCCTGCTGGGCGTGGCCAACTCAGGAGCCAGCCGGAACTCCGTTCCTGTGTGTTCCTGCCCAAAAATAGCCCTGACTATACTTAGCCTGAAGAGGTGAAGAGGTTTGGAGGTTGTAGAGAGGAGGTGCATGGACTCAACCAGGGAGACCACGGGGGTGGGGGGGACCTGATGGCTTTGTGTGCACTGAGCTCAATCACACCATGTGTGTGGAGGACTGGGTATATTTCTAACCCAAAATGTATCCTGAAGGCTTGCTGAAGTGTGTTGGCTAGTTTCACAATGGATTGATGGGATTCCCATTGTGGGACAATAATGTGACCTGGCATTTCCCTGATGCCAGACACTGGAGGTGAGAGTCACTTTGATGTAGTGGTTAAATGCGTGGACTCTAATCTGGGAGAACCAGGTTTGATTCCCCAGACCTCCACTTGCAGCTGCTGGATGACCTTGGGCAAGCCATAGTTCTGTCAGAGCTGTTCTCTCAAGGACGATTCTGGAAAGAGTTCTCGAACCAAACAAACAAACAAACAAATAAATAAAATGTTGTTATAATCTATACATCCAATCAGATCTCCAATGGCCTGTCAGAAGTCCTGTTGGTCAAGTTCCCCACCTGGCTTCTCCAACTTTCTGAAAGTACTTGGTGGGGACCAGGAAACGTTTTGACAGGAGCCATGTCGTCCATGGGCACCCTGTTGGAGACCTCCAGCCCATGCAGTTGACAGCCGTACCTTTGAAAATGTTTGCTTTAGGAAGAAAGGAGTTAAAGATGTGTTTTTTTAACCTCCTGGTGTTAATTAGTGGGTGACGCCTATCCCCGCTGGCCCTCCAGCCGTCACTCAGCTCAAAAATATGGTCCCTGTTCATTCTAGTTGCCGGCCGGGGCCATGTGGGTTTGCCCTTTCCAGCGGCAGTTTAGACCAATGTAGATTGGATCTTGGATCGTTATCACGGGCAGATCAGCAAAAGGAGTTCCAAGCCATGCAGGGGGACCTTTAAAAGGTACAGCGTGGGCACTTTTGTGGGTCTGGAAGAATCACTTCTGCCCGTCTTAACAGTCAGTCTGTGATGGGGAAGCCCTCATCAAATCAACAATTCTCTACGCTTGGTTGCCTAGAATAGCCTATTCATAAGCAAGAAGCCATGAGAAGGAAGGAACAGGCTGGGAACAATGGATGAGATTACAATTTAACCATTCTCTACCACCACCACCCCAAAGAAATAACTTCAGAGGGGTAGGTGGTTTTTCATCCATTGCCACAAAAACAACCGAGAATCGTGTGGCCGTACGCTGCATTCCATATACAATTTGGAAAATGGAACAATAGAAGATTCCAACATAGAACTAATGCATCGTGTGGGTGTTAAGTGACATGAAGTTGCTTCTGACTTAGGGAGGCCTATGAATTAATGACCCCCAGAACACCGTATCATTAACAGCCTTGCTCAGGTCTTGCAAACCAAGAGCCGCGGCTTCCTTGACTGAGTCTGTCCGTCTCATGTTGGGTCTTCCTTTTCTCCTGCTGCCTTCCCCTTTTCCTAGCACGATTGTCTTTTCCATTAACTCTTATGTATTGGGTGTTGTAAATAAGAAGCGGGAGTTATGAAGGTGCACAGAGAGTTTATATAGTTATAAAGGTGAATATATACAGAGATATTTACAGGCTATTGTACAGCATGTCGTGCCTTCGTCTATGAGAACTAAGTCCCCCTCCAGCTTACTAAGCTGATAGCTATTATGCTAACCCCCAGCCAATCTCTAACAAGGTGATGTAATCACTAGCTGTAACAAGCCCTGAAAGAGCAACACCTGCTAGAAAACACCTGGCTGCAATTACACGATTACTAGCATGACAGCTAGGTCTGACAAACAGATCAAACTGATCTATAGTAACTGCTTGCTACCTCTATCACTCTGACATATATCTCAATATTATCTTCTCATGATGCAACCAAAGTAAGATAGCCCCAGATTGGTCATTTTAGCTTCTAGGGAGAGTTCAGGCTGGATTTGATCTAGAACCCACTGATTTGTCTTTTGATGGTCAATGGTATCCGTAAAACTCTTTTTCCCACGCCACATTTCAAAGGAATCCACTTTCTTCCTGTCAGCTTTCGAAAAAGAAGAAGAGGAGGAGGAGGAAGAGGAGATTGGATTTATACCGCACCCTTCACTACCCAAAGGAGTCTCAGAGCAGCTTACAATCTCCTTTCCCTTCCTCTCCCCACAACAGACACCCTGTGAGGTGGGTGGGGCTGAGAGAGCTCTTTCGAGACCTGCTCTTTCCAGAACAGCTCTGAGAGGACTGTCACTGACCCAAGGTCACACCAGCAGCTGCATGTGAAGGAGTGGGGAATCAAACCCGGTTCTCCAAGATTAGAGTCCGCGCTCATAACCACTACACCAAACACTTCTAACCACCACACCACCAAACAACACCAAACTGTCCAACTTTGACATCCCCATACATAGTAATGGGGAATACTATGGAATGAATTACCTTGATCTTGGTTGACATTGACTCATCCATACACTTAAGGATCTTTCATTCATAACTCCTTGGGGAAGAAAGTCAGGTGAAGAGGATGGAGGAGCAAGCCAAGCCAGATCCACTTCGTCAGATGAAGTCGATGGGAACGTATATACACGAGGACATAGTCGTATATCTCCCAGTTAGGGGACATTTCCAGAGTAGGCACTGGCCACTTGAAAACGTATGCCACAAAAGATTTCATTTTAATGGGCCAACAGCTATTCCAAGTGGGCCTTCCAGGCCTCAGGTAGAGAAAAGCTTTTCGCTGCTCCTGCTACTGGCCATCCTTTAACTTGGTGATACCAGAGTCTGAATTTGGGGCCTTTTGCATACCAAGCAGGTGCTCTACCACTGAGCCACCACCCTTCCCACAGAGTCCTGAGACCCAAACATAGCATCTTTCTCCCCCACATCAAGCGTCTTCTTCTCCTCTGTGGGCCTGCCTACACTTTAAGATCCACCAGTGAGGCCCTGTTTAGGGTACCATCTGCTGTGGAGGAATCATCCACAAAGATATAAGATTTGAACATGTATTTTTTACTGTGTTTATGCCCCGCTTTTTCTCAACCGTGGGGACCCAAAGGAGTTCATGACATCCCCTCATCCTCCATTTTATCCTGTGAGGTAGGTTAGGTTGACGGTGTGCGATTGACCCAAGGTCACCCAGCAAGCTTCCAAGGCAGAGTGGGGACTTCACATGAAATCACATAAAGCTTCCGTATACTGAATCAGAGCTTTGGTCCTTCAAAGTCAGTATTGTCTACTCAAACTACTCAGTCTCCAGGGTCTCAGGCAGAGGTCTTTCACAGCACTTCCTGCCTGGTTCTTTTTAACTGGAGGTGCCAGGGATTGAACCTGGGGCCCTCTGCATTCCAAGCAGATGCTCTATCACTGAGCCACAGCCCCTTTTTTAAGGGACTTGAACCTGAGTCTGACACTCTAATCACTGCACCATGCTGGCTCTCCTAAGACCTACGAATCTGTCTAGACATTAGAAGCCCTACAACTGTTGACCCCCCCCCCCAAGCACCAAGAGTACAGAGCATCACTTGCCCCAGACTGAGAGTCCCTATCTATACCTTGTAGCTAATAGCCACTGATGGACCTCTGCTCCATATGCTTATCTAATTCCCTTTTGAAGCCGTCCATGCTTGTAGCCGCTACCACTTCCTGTGGAGTACGGGGACCTGCGGCTTCCACGCTGCGCAAAGAATTCCAGCCGAGGCCGGCGGATTAGTATTTCCTGCTGATGCGATCAAATGGGGGCAATATTATTTTCTCCTAATCTGAGCAGATGATATGCTATTTCCTCTCGATTGTGTCCCCCATAGGAAAGAATGCAGTTCGGGAGCCAATGACCTCCTAACCTAGAAAGCAAATACACGGCCTCTCGGTTGCGGGCAGCGCTTTTAAAGGTGTTCCGAGAGACAGGTGGAACTGCTTCGTCAGCCTGTGCGGCCTCGCTTGGGCCTCAAAATTGCACAATTAAAATGCTTCTTTAATGGACATGATGCTCCGTTAAACTAATCCTCCGTGGGTCAATTTTTTAAAAGGTATTTATTGAGTGGCCAATGTGCATGTGTGGTGGGAGGGAAGGGACAGATGAATTCTTTCCTTTACAAAACTGTTCTGCAAGCACAGTTTGGCCTCAGAATTTTCACACACAAAGCTGCCTTGTACTGAATCAGAACATGAGTCCGTCAAGGTCAGTATTGTCTACTCAAACTGGCAGCCAGAGTTTCAGACAGAGGTCTTTCACATCACCTACTGCTTGGTCCTTTTAATTGGAGACGCCAGGGATTGAACCTGGAAGGCTGGAACTTACTGCATGCCAAGCAGATGCTCTACTACTGAGCCAGGGTCTCAGGTTAATGTCTTTCCCATCACCAACTATCTGGTCCTTTTTAACTGGAGATGGTGGGGATCGAACCTGGGACCTTCTGCATGCCAAGCAGATGCTCTACCACTGAGCCACAGCCCCTCCCTAAAGTTCAGCCCTAAGCGCACATGAACACACTGAATCAGACTGGTAGCGGTTCTCTAGGGTTTCAGACAGAGGTCTTTCACATCACCTACTGCCTGGTACTTTTAAATGGAGAGGCCGGACATTGAACTTGAGACCTTCTGTATGCTAAGCAGATGCTCAGCCACTGAGCCATAACCCAGACTTGGCAATGTCAGTTTATTGCTGACCTCGTGCATTTCTGATCACTACGGTTGAGCATTCACTACTTTCCTGTATCAGTGTGTGGGTTATAGTGCATGTGACTGAATGCTCTTTGATACAAAAAAATCCCCACACATAGAAAACTAGCTGGTCAGGGAGATGGTTCTAGGATGCCTGAGAAGCTTGCTTCCTATGTGCAGGCTTTTTTTCCCCCTGCAGAGAAGCATTCGGTCGGAAGAGTCCCAACCTGCAGACAGTAGTAGTATAGCCCTGACAAGTAATTACTAATAATACTAATGCTAATTACATGTAAACCGCTCCGAGCCTACGGGAAGGAGCGGTATAGAAGGTGAACAAATAAATAAATAAATAAATAAGTTTTACCATGTCAGTGAAAAGTAGGCCACAGTCTAATTGGCAATTAAGGCGAGGCATGCTTTTAAGTGCTCCCATCTTATTGCTTCTAAATGAGAATCAGAGACACACTGCTTTTGATAACAGAGCAGTGCAATTAATGAAATTAACAACAATGCAAAGAAGATACCAGGGACTAAATGAGAGGCTTTTTAAAAACGAACGAACAATAATTGGGATCCCTTTGTAGGATGATGAGCTGGGGGGGAAATAAGCTGTACTGGAATGCATTTATGAAAAAAAAATGTATTGATTTGTTTCTTTAAAATGTTTCTATGCTGCCTGTCCACCCATCTCAGGGTCACCAAGGCAGAGGGCATTAAAACCAAACATTAAAACATTTCAGACATTAAAAGCATTTAAAATACAAACAATATAAAATATTTAAGGCAATTAGATAAAACGTAATAGAAATCTACATAAAAACATAAACACATAAAAACACACAGATAGGAAGGAGGGCTAATAAGTGTTGGGGAGGGAAGGGCATTGAAACAAAATCGTCTAATTTTTTTTGTATTCTTTTGTATTTTTCATATGTGCATATGTGTGTGCGCGCATACATGTGAGTATGTGTGCACCTGGAAGTCATGGGGACCTCTGGTGACTGACCCCTACTGGGGGCATGGAGGATATTCAGAGAGGTGGCTGAATAAAGAGAAGAGATTGGATTTATTCCCCGCCCTTCACTCAGCATCTCAGAGCAGTTTACAAACTCCTTTCCCTTCCCCTCCCCACAACAGACACCCTGTGAGGTAGGTGGGGCTGAGAGAGCTCTTTCCAGAACTGTCCTTGAGAGAACAGCTCTGAGAGAGCTATGGCTTGCCCAAGGTCATCCAGCAGCTGCAAGTGGAGGAGTGGGGAATCAAACCTGGTTCTCCCAGATTAGAGTCCGCGCCACTTAATCCCTACACCAAACTGGCTCTCCATAGACTAAAGCCTGCTCCTGTCCTCCTGACTGCTGGCATTCCAAGGAGGTCTCCCATCCAACTACTTGCCAGAGTTGACCCTGCTTAGCTTCTGAGATCTGACGAGATTGGGCTTGCCTGGGCTATCCAGGTCAGGGCAAAACAAAACAGCCTTCACCTGTTGGTGGAAGACAATACTGGGAGACAGATGAGAATCTACCTGGAGAAGGAGTTCCAAAGTTTCGGTGTCATGATAGAGAAGGGCCTTTCCTATGTTGAAGCCTCTCTAGCCTCAGAGGGTCAGGGCATGTGAAACAGAGCTTCCAAAGATGACTGGAGTGGTCAGGTAGGTTCACATGGGAGAAGGTGGTGATGGTCCTTAAGGTATGCTGGTCCCAAGGTGTATATGACTTCAAAGTTCAATACCAGTGTCATTACTGGCTTGCAGGCTCTGAGTACCAAGTTTCAAAAGTCAGGCAGGGTGGGGTCATTCAGTCCAAAGTCATGGTTCCAAGAATTAGGCAAGGCAGAGTCAATGGCTGAGTGCCTATGGTACATGTTGTGCCCACGGCTAACAGACTCTCTTGGCTGGTCTTTATAGCCCCATGCCTAAGGGCCATGCTTGTGGCCAGCTGCTCGGAAGCAATCCTGCCACTATTCATCTTTGTCATCAACAAGCAGCTGGCGTCAGGCCAAGAGGCATGCACTCTGCCTTCTAGCCTGTAGCTCTGTTCTCAGCCTCTGTCTGCGGTGCTCTAAGGGTGTAGGAAATACTGGTGGGCTGGGAATGGCTAACTGAAGTTCACCTGCTGAATCAGGGCTGGAGGGTATTGGTGACTCTGTGCCAGCTATTCGCTGTGAATTCTGACAAACCTGCAACTCGTTCTCTTGCTGGTCAACTTCTGTTAATTCAAGGCTGGCTACACAGGGCTCCTCTTCCCCCGAAGAGTCCTCGCTATTGTTGAGCCCTGGCTGACCCATGACAGTGCCATGAACTGGTCCAGGAAGCAAAGAGGGAGCCAGTGTAGATGCAAGAAGATTGGAGTGATATGGTCCCTATGACCCACTCCATTCAACGTCCTGACTGTAGCATTCTGTACCAACTGTCGCTTCTGGACAGTCTTCAAGGGTAGCCCCATGTAGAGGGCACTGCAGTAATCTAATCTAGATGTTCCCTGGGCATGCACCACCAGGAACAGCTACAGTTGATTCACCATCCAAAGCTGGAGAAAGGCACCCGGGCCACCATTGCCACCTGTTTATCCAAGAGAAGGCCTGAGTCCAGCAGTGCCCCACACAATGAACCGGCTCCCTTAGGAGGAGTGTACCCCCTTCCAGAACAAGAAATATCCCCATTCCCAAGTCAGACCTTTCCCCCACTTACGTCTTTTTGGGATTAAGTTTCAGCTTGTTAGCCCTCTTCAGTCCCAAAACTGCCTTCAGGCATCTGTTCACAGTTTCCACAGACTCCCTGGGATCTGCTGAGATAGGCCAGATAATGTTTTAAAATATGCAGGTGTGGTGTGTTTGGAATGCTCTTAATGCCCTTTGTTAATCTAATTCCTACCAATGTGAAGTCCTCTGCCTGTTTCTTACTTAGAACAAAACACATGAACTCCAGATGCTTTTTGGAAGGCTGATGACAGAGCAACGACTTTGTTGGAACAAGCAGGTCTAGAGAGCCAGGTAGGGCTTGGGTGGGAAACCACCTGTCTCTGTGAACCCGATGATGAATGACAAGTAGAAAATAGGAATTCCAAATATGTTGTGAACTGCCTTGGCAAAAGAAAGGGCAGGAATTCTATAAGCCATTACCTGTGGTGGATCTTTGACATCCACGTGGTACTGCAGTCGCCAAGTGATTAAAAGAATGGGGGCCTTTCTCTCTGTGTGTGGTCCCTGAATGGAGAGGATCTCGTGGACTGTTGTTACCCAGGATCCTGAAGAACTGGGGACCATTTTACCAGTTGTCAGGGGTCATTTCGTAGAAAAAGAGGTGCAGGAGCTCATTAGCATAACTCATTAGCATAACTTATTTGCATATGCCACCACCACCCCTGACATCACCGGAAGTGTGTCAGAAGGCAACACCCACCGCTCAGGCTCCACCGGACTGTTTTGGATTGCTAGCTATGGGGGTGGGGACGTGCAGATCTGCCCTCACAGAGGAAGGAGAGCTTGTACCTGAATAAAACTTGGTCTTAAAGGTGCCACTGGACTGTTTTGGATTGCTAGCTATGGGGGGTGGGAATGCGCAGATCTGCCCTCACAGAGGAGGGAGAGCTTGTACCTGAAGACGGGGCGGGGGTGGGGGCTCTGCAACTTACCTGGCTGCTTCATGCTCCTTGTGGCCCAACTGAGGGCTGCTGGGAGCAGGGGGTGGGGCTTGTTGCATGAGCCCGCCCCCTGGGCTGCTTACTGCCGGAGCTTCGCTCCTGTGCGCTCCTGCAGGAAATGACCCCTGCCAGTTGTTTTGTGGCACCAAAGCATCCTCCTCTGTCTCTCTCTCTCTCTCTCTTGGCAGAACATCAGGGGTGCTATCAACCTTGCAGGGCTGGTTTTCAGGTTGGTAGCTGTGTTGGCCTGCAGAAGATGAGCAAGATCTGAGTTCAGTCACACCTCAGAGACCAAGGACCTATCCAAGGCATAAGCTTTCGAGAATCAAAAAGGGGGCTTTGGTTGCGGTCACACGCGCCAGAAAAAATGGGAGGGGGGACATGAGGCTATTTCCTCTGGAGGAATTTGACCCCCAGTTGCACGATCACACCTCCCTTTGAAGCTGGAGATCTTCAAGTTTCTCCTGGTGGCCGGCAACCCTAGCCACCATACGAGACAGCTGTAATCAGGCCCCTTTTTGGCTTCAGCTGCCCCCACATCTGTATCATGGAGAGCAATGGCTGACCTTGCAGGGCTGTTGTGTAAGGACTTTATCCGAATCCAGTACACGTACTGCTGTGAACTTCTAGCCTGCTTCGCCCTCCCCCAAGCCCAAAAAAGCAACTCATGCTTAGTGAGCTAGAAGCATGACTGTAAATGACCATAGAACCAGTTGTTCGTCATCACACACACCCCCAACCACCGTGTGAGCTCATCTTTTTCCAGTTGCCTCACTGAGTATTTTTAGAGGCAGGCGCTCAACACCACAGTCTCTCTGGCCTCGTCCCCTGCCTGTTTGCAAATTGCAGCATAGTTCACATGGGCAGAGAGAGGAGGATCCCAGGAGCAGCTGACCAGGCAGGGTTGGTACATATCGACTCCCTGAGTCACCGAGATGAGGAACTCCAGAGGGAGGAGAGGACTTGGAAACATCCAGGTACAGCGACCTGTCCCTGGCACATCAAAGGCTGGCCGTGCTTTGTCACGCCAGCGAAGGAGGTGCAAAATAGGAAATTCACCCTGAAAGGCAGTATTCAAGTCCAGTAGCATCTTAAAGATCCACCAAGATTTCCAAGGTGGAAGCTTTCCTGATTCAAAGGCTGCGATCATACGCACAATTAGACCCAACATAGGTGTGAATGCCGGGTGGATTTAAAGGGCACGATCAGGGCTATTTTGGGGCA
>NW_015170302.1:610533-618680 GCF_001447785.1 Gekko japonicus | reverse complement strand
GCTGGCAACCCTAAAAGTAAAGGTAAAGGTTCCCTTGCTTGAAAGCCAGTCGAGTCCGACTCTAGGGTTGCGGTGCTCATCTCCGTTTCCAAGCCGAAGAGCCATGTGGCCGGCATGACTAAACACAAAGGCGCACGGAATGCTGTTACGTTCCCACCAAAGTGGACCCTATTTATCTACTTGCAATTTCTTGCTTTCGAACTGCTAGGTTGGCAGGAGCTGGAACTAGAGACAGGAGCTCACTCCATCTTGCGGCACCCGGGTCTCGAACTGCTGAACTACTGACCTTCCACAGCCTGCAGTTCAGCGTCTTAACCACTTGAGCCACCGCAGGTTAGAGAGCTATCTAGGACAGAATCACGCAGAATGGGGGGGGGGGCTTGGCAGCTGAATGGTATACAACAGCCCTGTAATGTAGCTCGCCACTGTCCTTTTTGCTGCAGGGTTGGGGGAAGGAGGGAGCTGAGCCCAAGAGGCGTACAATAACTCTGTAGTCCAGTGTCACTATCCCTGGAGCTGAGGTTGAGAGGTTTACATAAGGCCGCTTAGTCAGAGGTGAGATTCGAACCAGGGACTTGACCTAACTTGGAGGTCAGTCTTTTTAACAGCTACGCCATGCTTGAATCCTGCCTGGCTTCCTTGGTCTGTGGCTTTTTATAAGCAGCAGCAGAAATTTGGGGGCCTGACAGGTACTGGGAAAGGGATATGAAGAAGAAGGAGGAGGAGGAGATTGGCTTTATACCCTACCCTTCACTACCCAAAGGAGTCTCAGAGCAGCTTACAAACTCCTTTCCCTTTCCCTCCCCACAACAGACACCCTGTGAGGTGGGTGGGGCTGAGATAACTGCTCATGAGAGAACAGCTCTGAAAGAACTTGTAACTGACCCAAGGTCACACCTGCAACTGCATGTGGAGGAATCAAATCCGGTTCTCTCAGATTAGAGTCCATGTTCCAAACCACTACACCAAACTGATGAATAGATCAAACTGGAAGTTTGACCAGATGGTTAGAAAAGACGTGGTGTGCACCAAGATCCCATTTTGTCTAAAATGGACTGTGTAGACAAGGATGAACTGAATTGGTTGGTTGACCTCAGGAACGTTGGAGACCCAAACTCAGCTTGGCCTCTGCACCTCTATGCCCAACCTGGTTATCCGCTCGGCTTCATAGCATATAAAGCAATACAGACGAAACAGCACCTGAACGTGTGCAGAGTGCCACTGAATGACCATGTGTCATTATTAGGGCATGCATCTCTGGCACTGCTACTTCCAAATCGGCTTGAACTGCATCTCTAGTCTCCCCCCACCCCTCACCCCCGGCACAATAACCAACTGGTCGAATTAATTCCAGACCCATCACGGACTTGAGTACAGGTCATAGATATTTATTCCTTTGTTTTGTGTTTTCACATATGTTGTTGTGTCCTTGTGAGTCTTATGACAGAAATATGTGAAAGAACTCGTGATGCGTTCATTCCGCTGCCTCGGTAGTCACCCAGGGGAATCAGGAAGGGATTTCCCTCCTCAGACGTAGGAGATTTTCCTGCATCGTCTGGATTGTCTGGGGATTGCCACAATTTCAGGCAGGCTGCTTGAAGGCCCCAGTGATCAGAATACGGGAAGATTAATCAATGGCTTTTGCTCCTAGAGATGAGTTCTGAGTGGCTCTTAGCAGGCACGGGATAAGAGGACGGGTTCTCTTATGGATTAAAAAACTAGTTAAACGACAGGCAGCAAAGAGCAGGAATCCACGGGCGGCTCTCACAATGGAGGGAAGTAAGCAGTGGGGTCCCCCAAGGATTGGTATTGGGGCCGGTGCTATGAAGATTTCCGGTTGGCTCCAGATTTCTGCAGCCTGAATCCTATTGTGCTGTTTATCGAATGTCTTATTCTGCGGATTGTATATCGATTCGCTCTGCGTGATCCAGTTCAGGGTTCCTAGCTCCGGGCTGGGAAATTCCTGGAGATTTTGTGGTAGACCGTGGGGAGGGAGGGGTTTAGGGGGAGGAGGGACTTCAGTGGGGTATAATGCCATACAGTCCACCTTCCAAATGGGCCATTTTCTCCAGGGGAGAAAGGGATGCCAACCTCCAGGTGGGACCTGGGGACCCATCCAGAATTACAGCTCATCTCCAGACTACAGGCATCAGCTCCCCTGGAGAAAAAATGGGTGCTTTTAGGGTTGCCAACCTCCAGGTGGTGACTGGAGCTCTCCTGGGATCACAACGGATCTCCAGGCAACAGAGATCAGTTCCTATGGAGAAAATGGCCCCTTTGGAAGGTGGGCTCTGTTATATCCCATCAAAATCCCTCCCCCTCCCCGAATCCCACCATCCTTAGGCTCCACCCCTGAATCTCCAGGTGTTTGGAGGGTGGACTCTATGGCACTGTACCCCATTGAGGTCCCGGTCCTTCCTAGTCTCCACCCCCAAATCTCCAGGAGCTTCCCAGCCTGGATCTGGCCATCCGACCGCTCCTCCCAGTATGGTTGCCAACCTCCAGGTGATGGCTGGAGATCTTCTGGGATCACAACTGCGCTCCAGGCGACAGAGATCAGTTTCCCTAGAGAAAACGGCCACTTTGGAAGGTAGAGTCTATGGCGTTATATCCCACTGAAGTACCTCCCATCCTTAAACCCCACCTTTCCAGGCCAAATCCCCCAAATCTCCCGGAATTTCCCAACCCAGAGCTGGCAACCCGACCTCCCAGGTTCCCTGGCCAAGCCCTTTGAGGATGGCGCCGGTATCAGCCCCGCCCCCTTACGCTGTTGCTTTTTTTCCTCAATGGCGGAGGAGCCGAGCAGTCGTGGGAAGCGGCGGGTGGGAGGGGCGCTTGGGGCGGGGAAAGGGGCGGGGCTCCGCGGGGAAGAATTACTCAGCGAAACCGACCGAGCGGCGCTTAAAACGCCGCAGCCGGAGCAGAGGAGCGGTTTAGGAGGGGAGTGCGGCGGACAAAGGGATCGCGGAGGGAGGATCCCCGGGATCCGCGCCAGATCCTGCGCCGCCTTCTCCCGCTCCTCATGGCTGCCTTCCAGAGCCGGGGCGGCGGGGCTTGCCGATTGCTGCTGCTGCTTCTGGCGCTCTTGCGAGTGAGTAGCCGTGGCTTGGTCTGTGCAGGGCGCCGCGGCTGGTCCCCCGATGGGGAGGGCTGCGGAAGGAAAGGGACCGAGGCGTCCCTCCCCGGCTTCTGGCGAGTAGCTTGGGGGGGGGCTCTCCCTCCCCAGTTTTTGGCCAGCCCTTTGCAAAGGGTCTGGTGATGGTCGGTGTTTTCCCCACGCTCCTTTCCAGTGGGCTTGTCCGCTCAAGCGAGCAGCCCAAAAGACCAGCTCGGCGCGGGTATCGCCTGCGGTCTCCCTCTCCCACCCACCCCAACCCTTTGTCTGAGACGCTGCTGCAGTCGGGTCATGCGCCCTGCAGTTCCTGCGGGATTTCGGGATGCTTCTTGGGAGTCCTTTGGCGAGCCTCCAGGCGGAGAGGCGGGCCATGAAGGGGCTGGGGGCGCAAAAGATGATGCGCGGCTTTTGGGGGCGCCCTGGTTGGGGCTGGAAAGGGGCCGTCAAGTCACAGCTTATGGCGACCCTGCAGTGTTTTCAGAGCCAGTGAGGTGCAGAGTTGGTTGGCCGTCGCCTGCCTCTGCAGTGCGACCTTGGACTGCCTGGAGAGGGGGGGGTCTATCCAGGGTACTAACAAGTACTAACCAGGGCTGACCTTGCTTAGCTTCCAAGACTGGGATAGCCTGGGCTGTTCTGGACTGGTCAGGGCAAGCCGTAGACAGGTGGTTTGGTTTGCCATTGCCTGCCTCTGCTCAGAGACCCTGGACTGCCTTGGTCGACTAGTCTCCCGTCCAAATACTGATCTCCTTACTTGGCCAACAGGAGAGCTGCTTTTCGTTTATAATTGTGCAAAACGCTCCCCTTTATGAAACAGGGTGTTCTTTAGCTATGTTTGTATGGTGCTAACTCCTAATAGAAGATTTCCAGGCAATTTACAACTTCAAACAATATAATCCTATGCAGATTTGTTCCTTTGGTTTCGTTGGGTTTAGACTGGAGTAACTTTGCATAAGATTCTCTGTTTTTGAAACAGCTCCTGGATTTAAAAAAAGAAAAGACTTTTGGGACATATAATACACAGAGGGTGTTGGGTGGCTATGATCCTGCATCGTGCCTTAATAGCAAGCCAGGATGTTTGAAGTCTCTGGGAATCTGTGTCTTGACTATCAATGAAAGAAAGGGCACTCTAAATGAAGGGAATGAATCAACTGGAATCCAGAGTTGCTGTTTTGGGACCAAAATATTTGACAGCATCCTCTGTAACGGAGCAATGCAGGAGGTACTCTAGAGATTGACTCTGGAGTATCTTTTTTTAAAATAAATAACATATTTTTATTTTGTAAAACATCAGTGAACATACAAATACAAACATTTAACACTTAAATAGCATAGTACAAGGCTTAATTGTAAAGTGTCAGTTAGAAACTGCTTATAAGGTTGCAATGAAATCTTGGTGAAACGTCATTTCTAGATTGTTGGGGGGGCAGTCAGTATGCGGGCAGATTAATCCTTTGGCATTTGATTGTGTGCAAGTCGATGCGATGTAGTGGTTTGTCTGACGTAATTACGCTGGAGAGAACTGACTTCTAGTCTCCACATCCATAAAGGACCAGTGGCATGCTCACAACCTAACCCACCTTGCAAGGTGGTTGTGTGGATAAAACAGAGGCAGGGAAACCCTTGAATGCCCCCTGAACTCCTTGGAGGAGAGGTGAGATAAAACCTGAGTTGGTTTTTATACCCCCCCCCCTTCACTTGGAGTCTCAGAGCGGCTTACAATCGCTCTCTCAAGAACTGCCCTTGGGAGAACAACGATGAGAGAACTTGTGACTGACCTAAGGTCGCACCAGCAGCTGCATGTGGAGAAGTGGGGAATCAAACCTGGTTCTTCCAAATGACAGTCTACGCTCCTAACCACTACGCCAAACTGGCTCTCTGGTCCACAAGCATCGATTTGGAAAATGTGCAGGTTTTAATAGGATTTTGGGGTATGCTTTCTGTGGCAGGTGATAAATAGTTCCTTATTGCATTGGGGAGCTGGCTGTGAGCATGTAAATTTGACTCCTTGGCTGCCTTTAGGCATAGTAGCACACTGCAGTTTACACTCCACCTACTGATGTTTGTTACATTCTCAAAGCAAGGGTGTGGACTCAGGATCACTTAACAGTTAAGGCGTGACGAGTCTGTGATGAATGGTTCTGGATCTTCGCTCTCTTGTTTTAAGAATGAAAATGCCTTGAGGGATTGGACTCTGCAATCCAGCATAGATGGCGCGCATCCAGAATGATTGTCAGTGAATGTTCTGCCTTCCCCAACCTGATACAAAACAGCCTTCAGTTTTAAGCAGAGGGGGGAGAGGGGTGTGGAATTCTGTAAGAGGCCTATTAGCCATGATGGCCGAAAAAATGGAACCTCCATATTCAGAGGCAGTATATCTTCAAATCTCAGTTGCTGTAGAGGGATGGTTTATTTCTGTTGTGTCCTACTGGCGAACGTCCAAGGGGGTGTGTAGCCGCTGGCAGATGGAGTGCTTAAATGGACCTTTGGTCGGATCCACTAGGCAGTGTCGTGCAAGTGACAGATGGGTGCGTGGGCGGTCTGTTACAGCGCTCAGACTTTACTGCTTCTCTCCCCCTGTTCTTTACTAAATGCTGCCGTTTCCTTTCCCCAGGTAATGCCTTCGGCTGCCAATATCCCCTGTCAGGGCCAAAGCGTCCAAGAGTAAGTAAGAAGCGAGCTGCTTAAAAATCCGTCTCCTTTGAAAGCTGTGTGCTGATGCTTCGTTCGCAGATGCAGGAGAATGAGGCATTAGTGCACTGTGCAAATGCTATTAGTTAATTGAGGCATTCACAAGCAGTGTTCCCTCTAAGCCGAGTCAGTGTGAGTTAGCTCACAGTTTTTAAGCCTCTGGCTCACACATTTTGGCTCAGAAAGGATGGCTCCAGAGCAAACTAATATGCAGTAGCCAAATTGCTTGCCAACAATTTTAATGTCAGTAGCTTACAAAGTAGAATTTTTGTTCACAAGACTCCACAGCTTAGACGGAGCATTGTTCACAAGGACACACCTTTATATTTCAGATTTGTAAATCAAAGATCTTTATTCGATTTAGGATTTTTTTTGGAGCCATGTACTCTGTCCTGAGCTACTTTGGCAGCCGGCTGGGTAAAAACACAATAGAGCTTATGGCTAGGAGCCTAACTAGTTAATGGTTAACCAGGACTTCTGGATTCAGCTGGCACTTTGGGTAGGCTGTGCTCCCTCAGCCGCCCCTTGCCATTTGTAATGTGGGGGCAGCATTGGCCTGCCTTGTAAGGCTGGTGTAAGGATTACTGAAATGTTGCTGGTGAGCAGCAGTGTTCCCTCTAAGCCGAGTTAGTGTGAGCTAGCTCACAGTTTTTTAGCCTCCAGCTCACTCATTTTTGTCTTCACTCAGGAAGGGTGGCTCCAGAGCAGTGTTCCCTCTAAGCTGAGTCAGTGTGAACTAGCTCAGTTTTTTAGCTTCTAGCTCACACATTTTTGTCTTAGCTCAGGAAGGGTGGCTCCAGAGCAGTCTAATTTATGCTAGCCAAGTCGCTCACTCACAACTTTAATGCCACTAGCTCACAAAGTAGAATTTCTGCTCACAAGACTCCACAGCTTAGAGGAAGCATTGCTCCAGAGCACACTAATTTATGCAGTAGCCAAATCGCTCGCTCGCAACTTTTATGCCAGAGGCTCACAAAGTAGGATTTTTGCTCACAGGACTCTACAGCTTACAGGGAGCATTGGTGAGCAGGATCAAAGCCCCCTTTTTGGAATTCTTTTCTAAAAATATTTCTGTCTTGGAAGATACCAGTACACTGAGGATCAGGGCTATTTTTGGACAGGAACGCACAGGAACGGAGTTCCGGCTGGCTCCTGAGTTGGCCACGCCCAGCAGGAACTCATTAGCATAATAGGCCACACCCAACAGCAGAAACTCGTTAGGATTGGCTACATTAGGGGTGTGTGGCCTAACATGCAAAGGAGTTCCTGCTCCAAAAAAGCCCTGGGTTTTGACCACAAACAAGGTAAACAGATTAAGAAGCAAAAGGTGGGTGTGGCTGGATGACCACACTTCTGGTAACATGGGAATGTGGCCTAATATGCTAATGAGTGGTGCAGTCAGGGGGTGTGGCCTAATATGCTAATGAGTTTCTGCTGCTGGGTGTGGCCTATTATGCTAATGAGCTCCTGCTGGACTTTCTCTACAAAAAAAGCCCTGCTGAGGATACACTGCCATTTAGCAGAGGAAACCATTCTGGGAATCAGATAATTCACAAGCGGTGATTTGGGGCAGAGTTGATGTAATTGACGGAGATGAATTTGGTGGCGAGTGAGAGCGGGTTTGGCGTATTCCCACGTGGGAGAAAGACTCCCGATATTTTGAAAAGACATAGCTTAGTTTCTTGCCATTCCATTTTTTAAGAAATCCAATTTCACTGTTAGGTCTCTGTACGCTGCGTTTTGAAGGATCGTTGCCGTAGGTAAAGCTCAGCTTTCCAAAATGGCGCGTCCGCTTCTTTGTCTTTATAGCCATCACGAGAAACTGAGATTGTTCTTTGGGAGGCTTGTTACAAATTCCTAGGAGTGTTCGCTTTGGAAAGAGGTCCGGGCAAACGGTCTTGGCCTTTAACTGTTTCCTTCTTTTCCTTCGGCAGGTGTGCCCAGCAGACCGGGAGCTGGACCAGCTTGTGGTATGTCTGGTGAGTTCGGTTTTCTCTCATTGTGCTTTTATAATCATCACCTTATGGTGTTTTGAGGAAAGCGCATCGTCTGTTGTGGCACTGGTACCCCCTTCTTTCTGGCTGTGTGCCCAGCATGGTGGAATAGCGATGACCTTTCCCATGTCAGAATATTCTCACGTCTGTTTTTCTTGACTGAGAGGGTGTGTTCAGACGGGGCCTTTGCAACGGTATAGGTGCCGGTTGGAATTGGTGTACTTACCGGCATTCACACGACAAACATCTGCCTTCCGTCCCTAACCGTTGCAAAGAGCTTTAAACAGTTGTATTCTGCCACTAGGTCCCCAAGTGGTGGTATCCTGAGTGCCACGGTTGTAATCGCTTCC
>NW_015170302.1:594132-610185 GCF_001447785.1 Gekko japonicus | reverse complement strand
AAAAAAACCGCCGACGCCCACTGTGTGTGAACGGGCATGCAGCGATGGGCTCCGCAGACAGGAGGTAAGTGTGATCGTGTTTCAGCCGGCATAAACTGCAACGGTTCCAACCGGTACAGTTTATGCCGGCTGAAACGCCCCGTCTGAACGCACCCAGAGAGTGATCAGGTTTCTAGGTCTCAAGGTTACAAGAATTATGCTTAAAAGTGGGTAGATTTTGGAGGAGGAGAAGAACACAAGAGCTGCTCAGTAAGATTCCTATTTAGTGTTGCCAGGGCTGGGTTGGGAAATACCTGGAGATTTCTTTGGGGGGGTGGAGCCTGAGGAGGAGAGGGGCTTCACGGGGCTATAACGCCATAGAGTCCGCCTTCCAAAGTGGCCCTTTTCTCCAGGTGAACTGATCTCCGTCACCTGCAGATCAGTCATAATCCCAGAAGATCTCCAGCCTCCACCTGAGGGTGGCCAGTCCAGTGTTCCCTCTAAGCTGAGTTAGTGTGAGCTAGCTCACAGTTTTTTAGCCTCTGGCTCACAGATTCTTTTCTTAGCTCAGGAAGGAGGGCTCCAGAGCAAACTGATTTATGCAGCAGCCAAATCGTTCGCTCACAACTTTAATGCCAGTCGCTCACAGAGTAGAATTTTTTTCTCGCAAAACTCTACAGCTTAGAGGGAACATTGGTGGCCACCCCGTTCCCAGTACTTCAGGCTGGGACCTCTACTGTCCCTTAACTTATTTCCCTTCCTGTCCTCATAGCTGGCAGAAAAGAAAATTACACCAAGTAGTTTCTAAAAAGGTGCCCCGGTTAGTAATATAAGAGCTGGCACAGACTTGCTTCGTGTTTTTTAAAAAATGCATGCAAGTCTGAGAATCTGGCTGGGCTCTTTGCAGGATTTGGATCCGCTTGCGACAAGATGTCAATATTTATTTTCCCCAGTAGCCAGTAGACTGAAGCTAAATATGGCTGTAAACAATTGACAGCTTAGGAAGTAGTAATAAAGGACCTGGTGCCTGTAACGGTTTGGGAAGCTGGTTATCTAGGCAGCTCCGGACAGTGACTCTGTGGTAGAGCATCTGCTTGGCATGCCAAAGGTCCCAGGGGAGTCAGTCTCTGCCCTCTCCGATTATGGGACCTCTAGTTGGCTAGAAGGGCCAATGGTCCATAAGTTCCATCTGTAAGTGCTACTTGGGAGGGGGGACCCATAGCTCAATTGGTAGATCACCCACTTTGTGTACAGAAGGTTCCAGGTTCAGTCCCCGGCATCTCCAGTTCAAAGATCTCTGGCAGCAGGTCTTGGGGAAGATCAGCCTCAGACCCTGGGGACCTGCTGCCAGTCGGACCAAACAATACTGAGATCTGACATCTGCTCAAAGGCAGCTTCCTACGTAGGTACCTGATGTGCAGTAAATTCCTCTTACCCATTTGACCGGACAAGACAACTGTGTGACCCTGAAGACCCCAGGATAGTCTGATATTCCCTAGGGGCTCTTGTGGTCTCCTTAAATGGTCAGGTGTGTTTAAAACCATGTCTTGGTGTTAGATGGGTGGGAAGTCTATCATCTGAATCAACATATACAGTGTTGCATGGAGAAAGTAACCTGACTTGGATAGCCCAGAGTAGCCCGATTTTGTCAGATTTCGGAAGCTAAGCAGGTTCGGCTGGCCTGGTCATAAGAACATAAGAGAAGCCAATGTTGGATCAGGCCAATGGCCCATCTAGTCCAACACTGTCACACAGTGGCCAAAAATATCAGGTGCCATCAGGAGGTCCACCAGTGGGGCCTAGAAGCCCTCTCCCCAAGCACCAAGAATACAGAGCATCCCTTGTCCCAGACCGAGAGTTCCTATCTGTACCTCGGGTCTAAGAGCCACTGATGGACCTCTGCTCCATATGTTTCTCCAATTCCCTCTTGAAGCTGTCCATGCTTGCCACCTCCTGTGGCAGTGCATTCCATGTGTTAATCACTCTTTGGGTGAAGAAGGACTTCCTTTTATCTGTTCTAACCCGACTGCTCAGAAATTGCATTGAGTGCCCACAAGTTCTTGTATTGTGAGAAAGGGAGAAAAGTTCTTATTTCTCTACCTGCTCTATCCCATGCATAATCTTATAAACCTCGATCATGTCACCCTTCAGCCATCTTTTCTCCAAGCGTTTTAACCTTTCTTCACAGGGAAAGTGTTCCAACCATTTTATCATTCTAGTTGCCCTTTTCTGCACTTTTTCCAATGCTATAATATCCTTTTTGAGGTGTGGTCACCAGAACTGTACACAGTACTCCAATTGAGGTCACACCATCGATTTATACAGGGGCATTATGATACTGGCTGATTTGTTTTCAGTTCCCTTCCTAATAATCTCCAACATAGCATTGGCCTTTTTTATTGCAGTTGCACACTGTCTAGACATTTTCATTGAGTTATCTACTAAGCTTACTTAAGAGCCTTTGACGAGGAACTTTATCAAAAGCTTTCTGGAAGTCAAGGTAAACATCTATTGGGTCCCCCTTGTCCACATGTTTGTTCACTTCCTCAAAGAACACTTAATAGGTTAGTGAGACAAGATCTTCCCTTACAGAACCCATACTGAATCTGCTTCAATAGTTTTTGTTCATCAATGTGCCTACTAATTTTTTCCTTAATAACAGTTTCTACCAACTTACCCGGTATCGACGGACAGACTGACTGTCCTGTAATTTCCCGGATCTCCTCTGGAACCCTTTTTAAAGATGGGAGTGACATTAGCTACGTTTCAGTCCTCAGGAAGGGAGGCAGATTTTAAGGAAAGATTACATGTTTTTGTCAGGAGATCCACAAGTTCACATTTGAGTTCTTTCAGCACTCTCGGATGTGTGCCATCCGGGCCAGGTGATTTATCAGTTTTTAAGTTGTCTACCAGTCGTAGGACCTCCTCTTTCGTCACCTCAATCTGACTCAGGTGTTTGGAAGGGAGACCACCAAAGAATAGCAGGTCGTGATGCGGAGGCAGGCAATGAAAAACCACCTCTAAAATCTCTTGCTTTGAAAACCCCAACGGGTTGCCATAAATCAGCTGTGACTTGTCAAATTAAAAAAAAAATGGGGGGGGGGGAAGCAGATAGTGGGAACTCTTTTCTCCTTGCCTTATAATACTAGAACTCAGGGGATGACCCAGTGAAGCTTCAGAACCCACAAAAGGGAGTTCAGACTCACAAAGAAAATTCTTTCTTTGCATCATGCATAATTAACTTCTGGAAGGCACTACCATAAAATTGAAAGATGTCCCTAAGGGAGATGACTTTATAAGGGGACAACATAAATTCCTGTAGGACGGGTCCATAAGACTCGGAATAAAAATTACCTGATGGGGCAGTTGTGGGAAGGGCTGCTTGCCTTCACACAGGCAGCCAGTTTGGTCTAGTGGTTAGGAGCACCGACTCTACTCTGGGAAAACCAGGTTTGATTCCCCACTCTCCCACATGCAGCTGCTGGAGTGACCCTGGGTCAGTCACAAGTTCTCTCAGAGTTGTTCTCTCAAGAGCAGTCCTCGAAAGAGCTCTCTCAGCCCCACCTACCTCTGTTGTGGGGAGGGGAAGGGAAAGGAGATTGTAAGCCGTTCTGAGACTCCTTTGAGTAGTGAAGGGCAGGGTGTGCATTCAACCTCTTTTTTTCTTCACGTCTTCCTTGAGGGCTTCCTGGCACCTTCTGGTCGAAAGCTGGGGAAGGTGGACACCAATTTGATCCAGCAAGCCTTTCCTGACGCTCTTAACACCTTTTAGCTGTTCGGTGACTGTCCTTCCCCATTCCTGCCCCACCCACACCTGCGACTGAAAAAGTTGGTAGGATGTCAGCGGGTCAAGTCCTGGCCTCTTAATTCCAGGTTCCCTGTCTAGGCAAATAAAGAATATTTAACTTAGTTTAAGATGATGAATTGTATTGTGAACGGCTTTGGGCCTCAAGGAATGGGACTGCCTGCCATCTTCCTCGGCCTAAATGTCTTGCAAAGGTCCCTGGGTTGTTCCGCATGGTTGGGGATGAGTTAATGTTTGCTCCCCCACCCTTTCTTGTTGGGAATGTTGCATTATAAAATTCCAGCCGACCTGCGTATGTATTTTGCCCAAGGGATCCAAAAGTATGCCAGCAACGCAGTAAGTCGGGAAGATGGTGGCCCTTTCCTAGTCTATCTGTACGGTGTTGCGACAGTGTAGTGTGGCGGGTTAGTACCTTTGTGTTGCTTTTGGTGCCATAAATTGCAAAACCCAGTTTTTATAGCAGGGATCCCCAACATGGGGCCCGTGGGCGGCATGGCACTGCCAACACCTTTCCTGGGGCCTGACACATGTTTTTTTCCAAGTGGGTGGGGCTTTTGGCCAGGAAGGCTTCTGATTGGCCATTAGAGGTTTGATAAGCTATGCAGATTTTTAAAAAATGTTGCTTCGGCAGCAACTGCCACCGCAGCACATGGATCTTCACTGCGCTTGAAGGTACACTGCAGCAGCCATTTTGTGGTTGGCCCCGCCTCCTTCAGCAGCCATTTTGTGGCTGCACCTAGAAGAAAAAAAGATTGGATTTATACCCCGCCCTTCAGTCGGAGTCTCAGAGCTGCTTACAGTCTCCTTTCCCTTCCCATCCCCACAGCAGACACCCTGTGAGGTAGGTGGGGCTGAGAGAGCTCTTTCGAGCTCTTTCACCCTTGGGAGGACAGCTCCGAGAGAACTTGTGACTGACCCAAGGTCACACCAGCAGCTCCATGTGGAGGAGTGGGGAATCAAATCCGGTTCTCCCGGATCAGAGTCCGCGCTCTTAACCACTACACCAAACTGTCAGAATTCCAAAGGTGCATGTGGGCTCAAAGGTCGGGAACCCCTGTTCTACAGACATGGCTGTATTCTTACTGGGCTATTAACAGCCTGGGGATGGTGGTGTGCTAAGAAGGAAGGTTCTAACCTAGCATTCCTCCTGACATGTTGGGTTGGTTGATGTTGTCTCGGTAGGGCAGCCTACCGAGGCGAACCACACAGGTCTGAAATCAGCCTGTCTTTGGTCTGAGTATTGTATGTACACACGCTAGCAGTACTGCCATATTGCATTAACGATTGCTGTGCCATTAGCTTTCTCCCCCCCTGCAATCCTAGTATGTACTTGCCTGTGCTAGCAGCCTTGTTCCAGACTTGTTCGGTCACGTAAACCAGAGGAAGGACCAACCTCAAGGGCATGTCCTAGATTTCTCATTCTCCGGTGCCAAAAAAGTGCAGCCGCACCTTGAGAATTTCAAACAAGCGAAGCAAAAAGGGGCATGGCGGAATCACAAAGTGTTTATTGTGCAAGCGATCTTGGTGTAGTATCCAGAGTACGCTTAATCTCAGACCTTGCTGGGAGTATTTGTTTTTCTTTTCAACATCCCGTTGGCCCTCCTCTGAGTTTATTGCGCAACTGTCGATGGAGAGGTGATCTTACTTTGCGATAAGCGGGTGTTCACAACTGTGGTGTGTATTGTTGGGGGGAGGAGTAGAAAGCAGGTGAGGGATTTTGGCTCTTAGAAAGATAGCAAGCGGTTACATGGGGGGGCCGGACCTCCTGCTGCTTTTGCTCATCTCTTGGGAACAGTAGTGCAGGGACGGAAAACTGGGCTTTGGAAGGGCTGTACCGTCTGCCAAGTTTGTTCATCTGAACGGTAGTGCAGGAAAAAAAATGGACTCTGCAAATGACAGAGTATGTTTTAAGTCCTACACAGTGGTTTTTTTAAAAAAAAGATCCTTGGGCATGGAATGGTAAGTGTCTGGTTACTAGGGGAAGGACTTACCACATGTAGCATCTGCTCCAGTTTTTTTAGTTACCCCCGCTGGCAATGTGTCACCAACCTCCCTTCGTGACGTCAGTAGTCACCTTTCCAACTACACTGCCTCCTCTCTAACTTGATTCCCAGGTTTCTAAATCATTGGCTGCAGTTTGTTTGGGACAGAGAGGTTACCCGTGGCCTCAGGCAAGCTACAGTCACAATCAGAGGGAAAAAACTGGGGCTAGTAAGACTGACCTGACCTAGGAAGTGACGCCTGAACTCTGCCTAGGAGCTAAAGGTGACTGAACTTGAGTACTAAACAGTACTCTGGTCACATTGTGAGAAAACGAGACACACTGGGAAAGACAGTGATGCTAGGAAGAGTTGAAGGCGGCAGGAAAACAGGAAGACCCAACGTGAGACGGGTTGATTCTATATTTATTTATTTATTTTATTTGACTTATACCGTGTCCTCCTCGCCGAAGCAGGCTCAGGGCGGCTTACAAGGCCATTGGCAATAAAAACATTAAAACAATAATCATAAAAACACAATAGTATCAAAAATATAAGGTGCTGTATATGGTAGGATGGCAGGAACCGTTTTGGGTTAAAGAGCCTAGCTTACTTGGTTGATGTTAACCCGTTGGCTCGAACGCTTGGCAGACGACCTCCATCTTGCAGGCCCTGCGGAATTGTGGTAGATGCCGCAGGGCCCCGGTGTCCTCCGGGAGCTCATTCCACCAAAGCGGTGCTGTTGCCGAGAAAGCTCTGGTCGTGGCCAGCCTGGCACCTTTCAGGCCGGGGAGGAGATTTTATGATCTAGAATGCAGTGATCTCTGGGGAACTTATGGGGAAAGGCTGTCTTCAGTTTGCAAGACCTGAGCTAGGCTCTTCATGATAGGACATTTTGGTGGTTGTTAGGGCTATTTTTGGGCAGGAACACACAGGAAAGGAGATCCGGCTGGCTCCTGAGTTGGCCACGCCCAGCAGGAACTCATTAGTATAATAGGCCACACCCAACAGCAGAAACTCATTAGGATTGGCTACATTAGGGGTGTGTGGCCTAACATGCAAAGGAGTCCCTGCTACAAAAAAGCCCTGGGTTTTGACAATAAACAAGGTAAACAGAATAACAAGCAAAAGGTGGGTGTGGCTGGATAACCACACTTCTGGTAACATGGGGGTGCGGCCTAATGTGCTAATGAGCTGTGCGGTCAGGGGTGTGGCCTAATAGGCTAATGAGTTTCTGCTGTTGGGTGTGGCCTATTATGCTAATGAGTTCCTGCTGGGCTTTTTCTACAAAAAGAGCCCTGGACTCGTTGTTAATCCATAGGGTCATCATAAAGCGACTTGACAGGGCTTCACACACCGACAGGACTGACCTACTTAACTGAGTTCATTGGAAGGATTACGGAGGTGCTCCGGACACGAGGTGCTTTTTAAATGCGGAGTTGCTAAACAAACTCTCGCAATGTGCGCTTAATTGGTAATGCGGCCTTCCCCTCTTCCTTAGGCTTATCATGCTCACGGTGTTCCTGCTGCTGATGTGTGGCATCGGAGCCAGCTGCGTGAAGTTTTGTTGCCGCAAGAAGAGGCCCCCCGTGCAGACTTTCCCGCCGCAAGCCCATGACCTCACTGCCATCCCCATGGACCACGACAGCACCGCCCACAGCACTGTCACATGTGAGTACATGAAATCCCGTCACTGGGCGGTCAACAGTGTTGCTTCCAGCATTCAAAATGAAATTCTGGAAACTGGGAAAGGCCAATGTGTTTGCCAGCCACAGTGAGCCTTGGAGATGAGTTGGATTAGCATATGTCAGGCCAGGGGTTGTTTCGTAGAAAAAGAGCTAGGGGAACTCAGTAGCATAACTCATTAGAATATGCCACACCCCCTGACATCACCGGAAGTGTGTCATAAGGCCACACACCCCGCCCCCAACGGTCCCGGCCGCCACCGCCGGCCTTGCAGCTCCACTGCCGAGCCCCAACCTGCAAGGCCGGCGGGAGTGCAAGGAAGCCCCGCGAAGGCCCTCCCTGGCCCCAGGCAGGCAGGGGTGGGGAGAGGCAGGGAGGAAGTAACTTACCCTCCCTCTTCTCCTGCCTCCTCCTGGCTGAATGAGGGCTGGAAGCGGGGTGGCCGGAAGCAGGGGGCGGGGCTTCGTCATGTGCTCCACCCCCCCGTACCTCACCCAGGGGAACTGCGATCCCCCGCGATCCCCCCCGAAATGACCTCTGTGTCAGGGCCCCCCAAACTTTTTTAGCCTGTGGGGACCTTCGGAATTTCTGACGAAGTGTGGAGGACGCAAAATGGCAGCGGCAGGGGGCGGGGCCAGCCACAAGGTGGCAGCGGCAGGGGGCGGGGCCAGCCACAATTTGGCTGTTGCTGCTTACCTTCAGTCACACAGAGTATCTTTAAACTCTGGTGGCAGCTGCTATCAAAGCAAGTTTTTGAAAAATCTGCACTGTAAATCCAATCTCCAGTGGTTAATCAGAAGCCTTGCTGGGCCAAAGTCCCACCTGCCATTGCTCAGGGCTCTTTTTACAGCTGTAGAAACATGGGGACAAGTAGGATTGGTGCTTGGGCTGAAGGACTGAAACCCTCTCTTCTGGGTTTGGTTGCCTTGTTGCGTAATAGACCTAACAGAACCTGTGGGCTACCAGCTCGTGGCAGCCCATCTAAATAATGCTGACAAGCAGCAAGGGCTAGCTCAGCGATAGGTCATGTGCATCTTTACATGTGGAATATTTCAGTTCAGTCCTTGACACTGCCAGTTAAGGAATCCTAGGTAGCAAGCGCTTGGGAACCCTTGCTAGGTGGTGGGCTCTCCTTCCTTGGAGGTTTTTAAGCAGGGGCCTACATGGCCATCTGATAGCAATGCTGATTCTGTGAAGTTAGGCAGATCATGAGAGGGAGGGCAGGAAGGGTTGTATCAGTGCTTAGTTCTTGTGGCCCTTTCTTACACGCCCAGGGATATGCTGATCGCCACTTTGGGGTCAAGAAGCAATTTTCTCCAGGCCAATTTGGCCAGAGATCCGGGAGGGTTTTTTTTTGGGGGGGGGGGGTTGCCCCATCTTCTGTGCATGGAGCAGGGGTCACTGGGTGTGTGTGTGTGGGAGAGGTAGTTGTGAATTTCTCGCACTGTGCATGGGGTTGGACTAGAGGACCCTGGAGAGCTGCTACTGGTCAGAGTAGATAGTACTGAATCCATGGTCTGGCACAGTATAGAACAGTTCAGTAAATACTTACATTTCCTCCCTTTTTTTGCCAAACTGAAATATAAGACCTGTACTAAGACGCAAATAGTGCAGGACTTTGATAAAAGTGGTTTAAAAATCCCAGCAGAGATAACTCCTGATGGAGACAGTGTGGTGTAATGGTTAGAGGGCTGGGATACAATTGTAAAGGTCCTGGGGTTCAGATCTCGATTTGCTGTGTGACCATGGGCCAGATAAATCCTCTTAGCTCAGACTCCCTCACAAAGTTGTTTCGAGTTTAAAATGGGCAAGGTGAGACCAGTGCAGGAGATCTTGATAGAACCATCAATGATGAGCCTATCTCTTAGAGTTCTCATGGGATGTTTGTCGTGCTAATATATCAAATGAACGTGGTCTTGTGCTTTCTCTCTTCAGCATATAGTTCCATACAGTATCCTCAGAGCATCCCGCTTCCTCTGTCCTTCAGGGAGATCGACAGAAGTCTTATGAGTCCTCCAGCATACAGTCTTTATGCCATAGAGTTGCCGCCATCTTATGATGAGGCCATCAAGATGGCGAAGCCCTGCATTGAGTCTTCAATGACTGGCCAGGAACAAGACAAGAACGCCTCCCGGTGGGTGGCTCGGAAAGAGCCAGGCGAGCTCCAGTCGGTAGCTCCGGAAGAGCCAAACCAGCTCCAGTCGGTAGCTCCGGAAGAGCCAAACCAGCTCCAGTCGGTAGCTCCGAAAGAGCCAAACCAGCTCCAGTCGGTAGCTCCGGAAGAGCCAAACCAGCTCCAAACTTTGCCGGAGATGTCAAGCAGCAGCCCTGAGACAGTACACCCAGGTTCACAGCTTCCAGAAGCTTCTACACAAGGACAACCAGAACTTTAGCCCCTTGTTGTGGAGCCAAAAGAGAGTGAAGTCACTGAGAACTACTAATGGTGTTAGAAGTTTGGTCACGTGTACTTGGTTAGTCTGAAGAGAGACCCAGTTGTCTGCCTCAAAGCAGTGATCCACTGTGTGGGAGAGTTGTCTCTTGTCGCCTTTGATAACCTTCTGTTGCTGCTTTAAGGGTGCCAAGCGAAATGTTGTGACAGCTGGTTAAAAATACCCTCTGTGGGTGAGAGATGGTTTGTGTCAATCTCCTCAAGGCGCAGTGTGGGGGGAAAAAACAATGCTGTTGTCTTCCATGGCAGTGGTGGAGGGGGGGGGCATGAGGAGAGAGAAGAGCTGCTTCACGAGAACTGTCTGAGGGGAATGGCACAAAATGGCCGCCAGCTGGCCCTAAACAGAGATTGACAGGGACAGTTTTCCCTCATGGCGAGATGAGAGAGAGAGAGAGAGAAATACAAATTGACATCTCCTTCTTCTGAGAAGAATGAACTGTCCAGCAAATTGCTGAAGTACTTGAATTCGTTGCTGTGTAACGACAAACTGCCTTGGACTTGAAAGGAAATAACAGCTGGACTTGGACCTGTGTGTTACGAATTAAGTTGGACAAATCTGTGAGGGAGGAAATCTAGCAACGCCTTGCTAGGCCTTCATGAGCATGTCTACTTCGTTGTACTGATTTATTTTTCTCGAATAATAAAGCATACTTTTCCTACGAAATATTAACATGGTGCATCATGATTGTCATCAGTAGAAGAAGATGCCCATTCCATTTGTCCTTGTATTCAGGGACAGCAGTGGGGTTCTGGAATCTGGGGCTTTGTAAGCCATTCTCCATGTTTTCTTCTGGACACTTTTTGTTGATGCCGGATGCCTTTTCAAGCACCATCCCAGGAACACTGCTCCACATGCTTTATCCTCACACATAAATTACATATCGCAGGCTCTGATCATAGATCTCCAATGTTACGGTGTTGATTGGCCTACAGTGTATTTGTGCCTATATTGATGGTGAGAACTCCTCTACCCTTCCCATTCAGTTGCTGAGGGAGATTTAAAGATGTGCAAAGGCTAGAGAGCAGCCGGGAAGTTACTATTTGTGGTTGCTGTTTTGTATGTTAAACCTTCATCTGAACAGGCTATGGGTTTTCTTTAAGCCAGAGCTAGGGATGCCAGCCTCCAGGTCTCCCAAAATGAATTTAGGCAGGTCGCAAGAGGGAGGGCTGCATCAGTGCTTTGTTCTTGTGGCCCTTTCTTACACACCCAGGAAAATGCTGATTGCCACTTTGGGGTCAGGAAGCAATTTTTCTCCAGGCCAGTTTGGCTGGGGATCCTGGAAAGTTTTTTTGTCATCTTCTGGGCGTGGAACAGGGGTCACTGCAGGTGTGGAGGGGGAGGCATTTGTGGATTTCCTGCACTGTGCAGGGGGTTGGACTAGATGACCCTGGAGGTCCCTTCCAACCCTATGACTCTATGGCATTGTACTCCACTGAGGTCCCTGTCCTCCCTAGGCTCTATCCCCCAATCTCTGGCAGTTTCCCAACCTGGAGATGACAACCTTAGCTCCCCGTTTCCTGCCTGTGGCCAGGGAGGACCTGGCTACCCTTTCTGGGGCCAAGGAAGGTGATCATTAGAGCACCCCCCCCCCCAACCATTTTAGTTTCTGTGTGGCAAAAAGAGGGGCCAACCAGATCTGCTTCAGGTAGTACAGTTCTGCTTATCTGTACAGGCAGGGGTTATGCTTTTTTCTTCAGCATCTTCCGCTCTAAACACAGAAATGGAGCAGTGCCTTTTCCGAGTCATTGTTCCACAACCCCTATCAGGTGCCTCTTTGGAAGCCCTGACCAGACTGGACCTGTGGGGCAAAATGTCAAGGGCCTGCGGGAGGCTTTCCCTGAGCCAAGCCAACTTTCCACGTTTCCCCACAGCAACTTGCAGGTTTAACAGCTCAGTGGAAAAGGTTATCTGAGAATAGCATCAATTGCCTGTGAGTGTGGTACAGCCCCTATCCGCCGCTTGTGTTTTCCCCAGAGAGCTCCAGTTGCGGATGAGGGCCTAGCTGGTATTTCACATTTTCCCCCTTCTCAGGTAAGGAGAATTTCCAGTGCTCTCAGCGATTGCGTCAGTCAGAGGGGGAAAAATACAACTCTGGTATTTTCCAATGACAGCCCTCCATCCACGCTAGCGGCTGTTTTTTGTGGCCAGTGCTGGGAGCCCTGATGAAAAATTTACCTGGCGCCTCCTTTGTAGTGTTATCAAAAGCAAAATTTGGAATGCGTTTTAAAATACGTGGGGTTTTTTGTTAAGAATCGTATGTATTCAAAGAGTCTTAGGAAGCTCTCTCTCCTGCATGCTCGAAGGACAAAGGGAAACAAGCTTGTGTTACAACTTGGTGGTTGTGATCGCGGTCCAAAACATTCCCCAACTAGAAATGTGCAGAGGTGAGAGAAATGGGCAGTGGCGTCCCTGTTTCCTGAGTCCATCAGGTTCTCTAGCAGCAAAAGGATCAACAAATGTTCAGTATTGGTGCTTTCTCAGTAGTGATGCCAGAGTTATGAAGACCCTTCCCAGGGAGGTCTGCTTCCTGATAACGATGTGTGAAAGACCTTAAAATTAATCTCAATATATGGGTAATTGTGGGTCTTTCCCCCCTGTCTTTGTCCTCACCCGGAACTGAACTACTGCTGGCTTTTAGGTGTTAAGAGGGAGAGAAACCATTTCTTCCTTCTCTGTCCCACCAACCTTTGGTGGTGGTCAGAGTTCCCTCTAAGCTGAATTAGTATGAGCTAGCTCACTGTTTTTTAGCCTCTGGCTCACACATTTGTGTCTTGGCTCAGGAAGGAGGGCTCCAGAGCAACCTAATTTATGCAGTAGCCAAATCACTCGCTTGCAACTTTAGTGCCAGTAGCTCACAAAGTAGAATTTATGCTCACAAGACTCCACAGCGTAGAGGGAGCATTATTTATTTACTTTCCTGATACTCTGCCTTTCTCACTGAGATTTATGGTTGCTGGGAAGTACCTGGAGACTTGGAGGGTGGGGTATGGGAGCTGTCAAGATCTCGGTCTTATAGGGGTGCGGCCTTAGGGTTACCAAGTACCTACCTACGAATCGGCGGGGGACACATGCTTCCCCTCCGGAACATTCATGCGTGTAACACGGCCGCGTCACACTGCCGCCCTGAGCCGTTTGGATAGGGCGGGGTATAAGTCCCAAAATAAATATAAATAAATAAATAAATAAACTATCCTGTCGCCCAGACGTGACGTAAGCCCGCTGGGCATGTAGCCGGGTGATGCTCTGGCAATGGGGCTGGAAACTCTATGGTACCATCGAGTTTTCAGCCCCATTGCCAGAGCGTCGCCCGGCTACATGCCCACGTCATGTCTGGGCGACAGGATAGTGCAGCGCCTGTGTTTTCCCCGTGGGAATGTTCCCGCCAAGAACTATACGTCCCCCGCCATTTCGCGGTAAGTACTTGGTAGCCCTATGCGGCCTGCAGGCTCTAAGGAGGCCTAGTGGCTCCAGCGAAGCCTGTATTGGAGTAGCTGTCAGGGCCTACATTTCCCAGGTATCCTCTGGACTCTGGGATTGGCTAACGGGATTTGGAGGGAAAACTTACACCAGCAGAGGAGAAGGGGGTGGTGCCTGGGAAAAAGGAACAAAAGGCCTTGCCCAAAGTGGGAGGGGGTCCACTCCCAGGAAGCAGGGCTGGTGTGAGGCCGCTGCAGAAGGAGGGACCCCTCATCCAAAGGGGGTGAGTCATCTTGAGGCCAAATACCTAGAGAAGGCTACATACAGTATAGTCAGAAGCAATGTTCCCTCTAAGCTGTGGAGTCTTGTGAGCAAAAATTCTACTTTGTGAGCTCCCGGCATTAAAGCTGTGAGCAAGCAACGTGGCTACTGCATAAATTAGTTTGCTCTGGAGCCATCCCTTCCTGAGCTAAGACAAAAATGTGTGAGCTGGAGGCTCAAAAACTGTGAGCTAGCTCACACTGACTCAGCTTAGAGGGAACCCTGGTCAGAAGCATTAGGGTTTCTTGTTTTGCTGGTTTACCTACCTTCACTGTGCTCAGTTTTCCTGTCCATCATTGAATTAAAGTTCTTGTTAAGTCTCATTAGTAAAAACAGTCTGTTACTCTGGCTGGGTCCTCACACCTCCTTTGGTTATTGAGAAGAAGTGGTTGGACTTATACCCCGCCCTTCCCTACCTGAAGGGGTCTCTGAGTGGCTTACATTTTCCAGGCGTTACCCAACATGGAGCTGGCAACTCCCTCCCTCCACCCCTTGCTGGTGGCCAGGAGGGACCAGGCAACCCTGTCTCCAGGATCTTGGCTGGAGGTCGTTCACGTCACCTAATCCCTGCTCCTTCTAACTGGAGGGCCTGGGGATTGAACCTGGGACCTTCTGTTCGCCAAGCAGATGCTCTACCACTAGGGCTGCGAAGTGGGGGCGGGGGGCGGGTAAACCCCTGCTTCAGAGGCCCGATTTCTGCCGCCACGGAATCGGGCCCCAGGGGTAACTCCGCCCCCCGAAGCACCAGAGGTGACGCAACCACATCAATCATGTTGGGGGCGTGGCCACGCGTTCAATGTGATGGATGTCGTGCGTCACTTCTGGTCATGTGCTGACGACGTGCACGCGTCGAGGAACGGCTCTCAGAGCCCGGCGAGGCTCCCCCGCTGGTAGGATATTTTTATTTGGCAACCCGATCTACCACTGAGCCGCAGCCCGCTCCCTCTGTTAAAACACCTTGGGTGTCACGCATGGCGAAAGATCCCTCTTTCCTTAAGACCCTGGAGAGCTGCCTCTGTTCTGAGCAGGCAGCCCTGAGCTCGATTTTGTAATCTTTTGACTCCTAATAAGATTACCCAGTATCAGTGTTCCCTCTAAGCTGAGTTAGTGTGAGCTAGCTCACAATTTTTTTAGCCTCCAGCTCACACAGATTTTTGTCTTTGCTCAGGAAGGAGGGCTCCAGAGCACACTAATTTATGCAGTAGTGGAATCGCTCGCTCATTACTTTAATGCCAGTAGCTCACAAAGTAGAATTTCTGCTCCCAAGACTCCACAGCTTAGAGCGGGGGTGTCAAACATGTGGCCCGGGGGTCGGGTAAGGCCCCCCAGAGGGCTTCCATCAGGCCCGCAGTGGAACTGGCCATCTTCTGTTCCCAGTTCTGCTGCTGCTGCATCAAAGCTTGCTTCGCCAGACTCTCTTAATCACTCAGCCATTTCATGTTTTAACCTGGATCCTAGACTCAGAACTCTGAGCCTGAGATCTCTGTGGTGAATGTCAATAAATCAAAAGTAGGTTTGCAGCTTACAGAGCTAATGTTTTAAGCATGTTTTTATTTTAAGTAAAAAGAAATCTTTGTGTTTGTGCCCTTTATAAAGTTTATATCTTCGCTACCTGGCATTACATTTTATGACACACATGGCCTGACCCGACAAGGTCTCATTTATGTCAGATCCGCCCCTCATAACAAATGAGTTAGACACCTCTGGCTTAGAGGGAGCATTGCCCAGTATGTGGTGTTAATGCCACTCGCATTCAAGAGTGACCCGTCCTTGCTCTCTTCCTGTCCCCCTCTTGACTCACATTTGTGTTAAAAATTTGTGTCTTCCTTTGTGGAATCCCTGATAAAATGGCGCTGGGTGGGGGAGAGTGTCTCTTAATAAAATTAAGCCACTCTTAACCAAAGCTAAACTGCCCACCTACTTGCTCTCGTTTTCCAAACGTGATAATTTGGAACAGGGCTATTTTTGGACAGGAACGCACAGGAACGGAGTTCCGGCTGGCTCCTGAGTTGGCCACGCCCAGCAGGAGCTCATTAGCATAACAGGCCACACCCAACAGCAGAAACTTATTAGAATTGGCTACATTAGGGGTGTGTGGCCTAACATGCAAAGGAGTTCCTGCTACAAAAAAAGCCCTGGGTTTTGACAACAAACAAGGTAAACAGAATAAGAAGCAAAAGGTGTGTGTGGCTGGGGGACCACACTTCTGGTAACATGGGGGTATGGCCTAATATGCTAATGCACTGTACTATCAGGGGTTTGGCCTATTATGCTAATGAGTTCCTGCTGGGCTTTTTCTACAAAAAAAGCCCTGATTTGGAACATAAAAACCATCCGTGCTACCCACTTGGGTTGGTTTTAATATATTTAACAGCCAGGGCTTTTCCCAGTGCATCCTGGGAATTGACGTTGGATA